>NW_024869329.1:0-25043 GCF_013358625.1 Macadamia integrifolia | reverse complement strand
GATCTTGTCTACAGTGATGTTTGGGATCCACCCCATGCCTTCCTTAGCCGGGTATCATTATTTTGTATTCTTCATCGATGATAATACCAAGTACATCTGGTTTTACCTTCTTTCTCATAAATCTGAAGTTTTCTTTGTTTTTCATAAATTTCAAGATCTGGTTGAAAGGCATTTTTCTCGAAAAATTAAGGCCATCTGGATGGACTGGGGAGGGGAGTATCACTCTCTTCCTCAATTCTTCAACCAATTGGGTATCTCGCATCACATTGCATGCCTTCATACTCATAAGTAATAAGGGGTGGTTAAATGCCGCCATCGCCACATAGTTAAAATTGGTCTATCCCTACTCTCTCATGCCTCAGTTCCATGCCAATATTGGCACTTTATCTTTGAGACGACTATGTACCTCATAAATCAAATGCCCTCCAAGGTGTCCCAGGGGGTGTCCCCCTTTCAACTCGTGCATCAAAAATCTCCTAATTCCTCAGATATAGCCCCTCTTGCACTGGTTATCATTGTCTTGATCTCAAAACTAATCGCATGTACGTTGCTAGACATGTGCGATTTGATGAGTCCTCCTTCCCCTGCTACTTCCCTCCATGTTAGGTCCATCGCACTCTTCCTCTTCCTCATCAATTCCTTGGGTCTCTGTTCCCACAATGAACCCGACTGCTATGGCCTTACTAGCACCACCAACTCCATCCTCTCCATAGGTACCACCCATGTCACTTCCATCAATGTCTGCACCTCAACTACTGCATCACCACCACCGTCCATCTCACCCATTCCTTTGGCCTCACCCATTATCATCCCACCAACCACCGCCTCCCCACCCAGGCACACTAATCCACTCACTGATCTCTATGCCACCTATAACCCATCTCATGTGCCATCTCCCTCTGGCCTTCAACTCATTACCTCCCCTGAAGTATCAGTTGCTCTTGTCACACGCCTTCACTCCATGATGTTGTGATCATGTCACCCCATCCATAGGCTCTCTCTACTAATGTTGGTATTACTGATGAATCTACTTGTTTTACACAGGCCTCCAAGTTTCCTAAATGGCAGGAAGCCATGAATGTTCAATGACCTTGTTCGAAATGGAACATGGTCACTCGTTCCATGTACCCCTGATATGATTCTAGTAAGATGCAAGTGAGTCTTTTGCATCAAGCGCAAAGCAAATGGCTCTCTAGAATGTCAAAAGGCAAGGCTTGTTGCAAAGGGTTTTCACCAACAACATAGACTTGACTACAGTGACACCTTCAGCCCTGTTGTCAAGCCCACTACCATTCGGTCGATTCTCTCTATTGCACTCTCTCAGGGGTGGCCCATTCGATAGCTAATGTCCATAACACGTTCCTTCATAGGGTTTTGACTGAGGCGGTGTTCATGTCTCAACCCTCTGGCTTCGAGGATCACATTCACCCCTCTCATGTATGCCATCTTCACTGCTCTCTCTATGGCCTAAAGTAGGCGCCCCATGCATGGTTCCATCGCTTGTGGCAATTTCTCCTTTAGCTGGGGTTTCATGCATCTAAGACCGATCCCTCGCTATTCATTCATCAGGCTGGATCTCAGGTCACATATATTTTGGTCTATGTTGACAACTTATTATTCACTAACAGTGCTCCCTCACATGTGGCCAAGCTTTTGCGCCAACTTGCTACTGAATTTTCAATCAAGGATCTTGTGGACCTCCATTTCTTTCTTGACATTGAGGCATGCTGCCATCCAAAGTGGTTGTTTCTTTCTCAGAGTTGATATATCTTTGACCTCCTCAAGCTCTTTGGCATGGTCGACTGCAAACCATCCTCCATTCCTATGGCCACGACTCAGAAACCGACTATTGAAGGGGGTGTCTTACTTGATGACCCTTCTTAGTATCGGTCTATGGTAAGTGCTCTCCAATATGTCACATTAACATGCCCTGATGTTGCCTTTGCTGTTAATCAGACGTGTCAAATCATGCATGCCCCCACTGATGATCACTGGTCTCTGGTGAAGTGCATTCTTCGTTATCTTAAGCAGACATCTTCTCATGGTCTTCTCATTGAGCGCTCCCCCATTTGTTCTCTACTAACCTTTTCTAATGCAGATTGGGCTAGTAATGGTGATGATCGAAAGTCCATAGGTGGCTACGCCATCTTCCTTGGACCCAACTTATTTCATGGAGCTCCAGGAAGCAGAAGACCGTGGAATGCTCCTCCATTGAGTCAGAGTACAAAGCTCTAGCTGATGCTGCGGTTGAGCTCATCTGGCTTGAATCACTTTTCAACGAACTTGGCTTCTCCTTAAAGGATCCTCCCATTCTTTGGTGTGATAACATCGGAGCCACCTATCTCGCTGCATATCCAATGTTTCATGCTCATACAAAACACGTCGAAATTGACTTTCATTCGTGATTGTGTGGCCCAATATCAACTAAATGTTCAGTTCATCTCCACATAGGACCAGCTAGCTAACATTCTCACAAAGCGACTAGCCACATTTCAATCTCAATTCTTGAGGGACAAGCTGAAGATTCATGCTACTGATTTTCCACCTTGAGGTGGTGTATTGACCGATATAGAAGTTTCCCTATTCTAACTAACCTCCTATTCGGTTCTCAAGAATCCTAGTGTATATGGAAGTTTATATTTTATGTGATATCTTTCCTATTGTATAGTTGGACTAGGGTCGTTACACCTCTTGTATTATATACTCTCCTATTGGAGTACACATTAATGCAATGATTGAATTCAATTTGACACTTGTCAATCTCTAGATAGACCCTCACTTGAAAGAAAAGTCCAGTTAGTCGCATCAATGAGATATTTTCCTTTTAACTGTCTAACAACTTTTCTTATCTGAGGGTAGACTACTTGAGAGTGCATATTATTTTCCTGTATTTGGTGTCTTTAAAAATTCCTTTAAATCATAAGAAACTTGAAGTAAAGAATATTTGTGTATTTGTATCTTTCCACTTCTTTTTGTTGGTAGCAATCTGAAAAGATATCTATGGATTATGATGTACCTGATGACATCCCTCATTTATGCCAGTATAAGGGGGAATGCTTTACTTGTCCACCTCTTGAGGAGCTCCAGAATTTTAAGGTGATCTTCTCAACATTTGTGAGTAGCTTCTGTCTTCGTAATGAAGGCTTACTTATAGGGCATTTTAATGAGTCACATTTTTTTGGCGGATGCATCTTCTACTATGGAACCAAAGGCATTAGTGGTTCTTACCAATCTTGCTTATGAGATGACAAATGTTGTGGTTACTGGTGCTTCATGGAACTCATCTGCATAGGTGTGCTCTGATATTGCTAGGAGGTATGGATTGAAGAAATCATATTTTGAGAGGCTTCTAGAGATTCAATGTTTATTACACATCTTTAGGCATAGGGGCTTATACCGTACACAACAAGTGTGAATATGTCACATGAGAGCCCGAAATAGACACGCTTTTTCATACTTTTCCTTTTTTCTGAAGGCTCTTTTTGATTGCAAAGGGAATTAAAGGAAAGGGAAGTGAAATTTTCATACTTAAAAAATAAATGTTTGAAAATTATTACCCCATGTGACTATATCATTAACTTCAAATCATTCCATATTTGGCTATTAAATTTCAGTTTACTTAGCATTCAAAATCCTTTGCAATAAAAAATTATATGTAAAATGTGTCATTACTAAATATGGTTAAAAATATGACGTAGTTTTTACAATCAAATGGAGTAATGATTATAAAAGTTTCTTTTTTAAGTATGAAAATTTCACTTCACTTCCCCTTAAATATCCCTTGCAACTAAACATATATAGAAGGATTCCAATGCTGAAAGTTTTCACGACCCCCATTTGTTGTATTATATCTCTTATGTTTTGCATGTTTGTTTTTGTGCACAATCTGTGAATACTACAATCAAGAAATATGCTTAAAGAATTCCTATCAATTTTCATGATATTCCATTCGAGAGTGGATCAAGTCCTCCTATGAGAACCATTCTCGTTCTCATACGGGATTGATCCTCATAGATGGAATCTACCGAACAACTAACTCTGTGTTAGATTCCATCTATGTGGATCAGCCTGTACCAGAATGGTTTTCATACGAAAACCTGATCCAAACTCCATTCTATTCTTTTTCCTGACAAATTTGGATTGAACCAAAAATCTGGTTTGAACTGTTTCCTAACATCTTGGAGATAAAAGAGATGATCATTACGTCTGGCATGAACCACATTGCCCGTACCAGAGTCCTCGTACAAGGGCATGGCTTGTGTATTGGCAAAGCGGTCTATGGAATTGTGAAAGATTCAATTATATTTCTGAGATGACAGACTTTGAACGTCAATTACGAATTTGTAGGCAACCGAGGTGAGATTTACTTCAACTCCACCATATACAAATCTTCAACCTTTGGCAGATTTGCAATTTGGCTCTGGATCATTCCAAAAGCCGTTATGGTCCGCCCAGAACTGTCAATGAACCAGCTAGTGTTCAGTACCCTGAGACAGTTGAGACAATTATGGACGGTGCAGGGAAAATGGAATCTGTAAACAGGAATCTGTCTGGATTCAGATCAGATTAGAATCGGCTGGAATCAGACCCAAGAATCTTAGAATCGGCAATCTGAAAAACGAATATTGACATGAATCTCCCGATTCAGAATGGTAGAAATTGGAATTGGTCCTGGCTGATTCATTGATTTTGAATCCCTGGTGTGAAGTGCCAATGCCTAACATGATTTCAATTCAAAATCTTGTCAAGACTGGTTTCTCAGACCGGTGGGGAGGTTGTGGGAGAAAGAAAAGCTTAAGGGTTGAAATCTTCTGTAATTCCGATCTCGAACAATTCCGTGCAATACCACCTTCAGGCGGTGACACGTGTATTGATACCAATACAATGGTCCAGATCTAATACAACTAATAAAACATTAAATCAGTGAAGAGATATTTAAATCAGATCTGGACCATTGCATTGGTATCAATACACGTGTCATCCCCTGAAGGTGGTATTGCATGAAATTGTATGAGATCGGAATTGCAGACGATTTTTTTCCAAAGCGTAGATTGTAGAAAAGAAAAGGGAGTATTTTTTTCTTTTTTTTTTTGGCAAGGCAAAAATTTATTGAATCAGGCCAGAATTAGTTGAGGCTTCAGAGTTACATAGCTCCAAGAGCCAAGGATTGGAGATTGGCCAAATTGTCTCACACACAATAAATAAGGGCTTCTGGACAACGTGGTTTTGCTCCCTTGGAACAAAGGAGAAAGAACACTCTTATAGAGAGGATGCTAAATACAAAATATCAAGGAATATAGGAAGCACTTCGAGGATTATATCCTTGTCCAACAGAGGAGTTGGACAAGCTGAAGGAACCGAGTTGGGGCTGAGACTGAGAAGCAATGGCAGTAGCTCGATTGAAGTCCTAGTAAGCTGATGTTGCAAATATAATGATCTTCTCTGGAGTCCAGTTTCTATGGTCAGATATAAGGTCATTTCTTGACTTCCAACGAGATCAACATATGAAAGAGATGAGGCTAATGGTGTTGTTACAATTAGATTTTCCAAGATCAGTAAAAGAGCTCCAACTATAAATCCATTTGAGAATAGATGGATTTTCCCCTTGATGCAAAAAGAAAGCAAGAGAACAACCCAGTAAAAAAAAGATTAATCGATTCTGGAGAAGTACAACATCTGAGACATGAAGGATCAAAGGGAAGCTGACGGTTATGAAAGCCCAAACCTGTAGCCAGACCTTGAGGACAAGACTTCCATAAGAAGGATTTAATTTTTGGTACATTTTTGCAGCCCTAGATGTGTTTCCATATGATAGAAGATATGGAGTTCCAACTCGAATGATGTGATGTTGATGGTTGAGCCCTAACAGAGTCAGTTGCTTCATTGGAAAGAAAAGAATCTTCTTTAGGAAATAAGTCAAGGTTAATTTTTAGGATTGGGGCCTTATCTTCAAAGTGGAACAGAGTATTCAACAGATCAAAACGCAAATTCTATTATCAGCATCTGTGAGCTCTAAGACATTGTTAAGCTCACAATCTAGAGGTCTTGAGTGTTTAGGTTTGGACTTTTGAGGGAAGGGTTCCAAGCATAATCCCAGATCTTAATTCTTTCACCGGTTTCCACCTTCCATAGAATACCTTTCATAAGTAATTATCTTCCCTTCATGACGTTATGCTTAGCCCCAGATGGCTGTGAACCCAATGAAGCATTAAAGAAATCTGATTTTGGAAAATAGAGAGCACGCATAAATCAGGCCCAGAGTGAACCGAGGTTGCTCCATAAACTAAGCGACTTTGGCCAGCAGGGCCTTATTGTGAAAAGCAGGGTCATGCAGACCTAACCCATCATTTTCCTTTGAACAGCAAAGTCTATTCCAAGATTGTTGGTGTACAATGTCTAATATTCCGTCGCAGTTAAATCCATGGAATATCAGTGCAGGCGTCCTGACAGAACAAAATGGTAGTTCTACTTATTGGTAAGCAAGTCGTGGGGTTGCCTGCCCCCTGCATGGTGGGGTTTAGCAGCCCCTCGTTCAAATTTTTTATTCGAGAGCAGTTTTGTACTTTTCGGGTTAGGGTTTTTCGCTATATATTTGTATAGAGGTTTTCTTTGACCATGTTGCCAGAAATTTGAGAGATGTGGGATGACGAGCGTTGTAACCATAATCTCCATTGATATAGTGAAACAAAATCTCATCTTACCGAGGACGTAGGTAATCTTGGGGCTGTGTGTATTGTTTGTTCTTGTTTTTCCATTACCTTCTGCATCACTTTTAGGGTTACGTTTCTACAAAGATACCCAATGTATCTTCTTCTCTTGACTGGAATGTCCCCAAATAAATTTGAGCAAGTTTTCCTGCTATGATTATGGTAAGAAGAATGGCAGCTTAAAATGGGAAGAAGCAAAGCTTGATATTGAAAGAGCCAAAGATTTCAACGGAGTTTCACAGCCAGCAAAGGAAAGCAACTACTCCTTCCACCCTCTGGATATGCTTAAAAGTTATATCTTGAGTTTCTTGGAATATCTGAAATTTGGCTGCTCTGAATTCAATAGGAAGACCCAAGTATCTCATTTGATTATCACCATAGGGAATTTTCATGACATGTGAGAACCATCTTTTAAGTTTCAAAGCAGTATTAGCACTGAAAGTGAGCATTGACTTCTTGAGATTAACTATTTGGCCACTGGACTTCCAAAGATCCATAGAGGTTTTTAATTTCAGACCTCATTCACCTTAACTTCTTAAAAATAGAAGGCAATCATCTACAAATAGCAAATGAGAGAAAGGGGAGCTCTTCCTTTATCTCTTATCACTCGGGAAAGATGATCCTGTTCACCCACCAAAATAACTACTCTTAGAGCCTGGATACAGAGTATGAAGAGCGTGGGCGAGAGGGGATCACCTTGGTGAAGCCGCGGGAGGGTGTAATAGAACTTTGACAACACCATTAATTAACACCTTGTAAGAGACTGACCAACTGCAGGGAGAGCGCTTCTTGAAGTTGAAAGGAATTGGAGTTTTAGAAGAGTGTGAGAAGGGATGCTTACACAATATTTACACTTGCATTGGATACGTTGGTGCTGGTATTTGTTGGGATGAAGAATAAACACGATATAAAAAGAGTAAGCATTAACATACAAACATGATGGATTTATTGTAGTTTGACACAAATGCCTATATCCATCTAAAATAACCAGAATTTTTTTTTAAATACAGAAAATCACTACACTTTAACCTTATTATGTAATCTCTTTCGCTTAACCCTTTGCTTATCCCTTGAGATAATATATAGGTACCTCTAGAGTTGCAATTGTACAATTGTTAGAATGTATGTGTCAGTTGAAGGTCTATTGTGTCAACCTTTATTGTTATACTCATGCCCAAAACTTTGGGCTAATTTCAACTTTTGGACATTAGTAATGTAACCCAAGTGACAAAAACTAGTAATTTTTGGATTTGTCGGGTTTAAATAGTAAAATATGCCAAGTGGTGGGGCCCACACACTGGAGACATCTTAGAAGAGCCACATTCAACTTAAATGTCCATTTCCACACAAAGGGACCAATTCGGCCTTCATTGGTGAACACCTTCAGTGAGTACATAGGCCAAAACTAGATTATTTGGCCGTGGGGCCCGGGCCATCGCACCAGTGCACCTCAAACCACTCCCAATAGTTGGGATGACCTATTAGGGAATAGATTAATGAAAACTCATTATTTTGTTAAATAGCCCTTAGTTAACTTAAGTGGCTATAAATAGAACTCTTGTTCCTTCATTTCATTTTTACCAATTCAAGAGCAAGGAGAGAAAGAAAGAAGAAGAAAGAGGAGGAGAGCAGAGAGGAAGAAGAAAAAGGGAGTAAGGAGGGCACTTACCTATTGAAGGTAAGTCTTATCTTTCTCTCTTCCTTCTAAGTAGTTATCTCTCTCTCCCATTTTCGCCCTCCATTAAAGCTAATGGAAACCCCCCAATCTACCAATTAAATTGGGGATTTTGGTGTGAGGGACCCAATTAAGCAAGTTAACCAACCACATTGAGTGCGAGAAACCTCCGATATGAAATGTACTAAAATTTGGCAACCCAAAACCCTAGGATTTGGGAATTTGCCCAAATCCTCTATGAGCTAACATCTTAACCTAACCCTAGGTTGGTAAAATGATGTCTCACACCTAAACTAAGGATGGAATGGTCACAATTAAGTCTATGGACAATCTCCATAGAAAGCCCCATCAAAAATCCCTAATTTGGGCAACACAAAATCGAGAGATGTAGAAATTGCCCAAATTTTCTAAAACTCACCTTCCCACTTGTGAAGACTACAAATTGGGAGAGGGGTTTAGTGTAGAAGACTTATCCAAGCAAGATTGATGGATCAATTTGAGTCTATGAACCCTCCTTTATGAAATTCCCTAGTGAAATCCCCAATTTGGATAACTAAACCCTAGAAATGGTGGGTTTTGCCCAGACCCTTCATACCCCACCATTCAAACCCAAAATTAAGTTGGAAAAAATGAAATTAAATAAATGTATAGTCGATTGGGGTGATCACATAAGCCATTGGTGGTCACCACATAAATCCTCAATCGAAATTCCCTAATTTAGCTTAGTTGCGACTTAAACTTTGGGAAAATTTAGGTGCATTGTGTAAACCCATCTTAACCAACCCATTGAATACACTTAACCTAAGTTAATTGCGGTGGTTAAACATCACCCACGTATAAATCAGTCTTATAGTCATAAAACCCCCAATTTGAGAACAATTTCAAAGAAAAGAGAAATAGGAAATGAAGCTAGAACATGTGCATAGGTCTCATTTCTCTATAGGTGATTTATTTTCTTAAAAGTCTTATGTATCCTAGGAGTAGAACCAAGAGGTGACAAGATAATACAGCGCGAGGCCATCGGTAGTCCATCATCACCTAGGACTCAAGGTGAGGGGATTTGTGTGATTGTATTTTATGGAAAGCTCATGTTATAATACATATGTGGATTACTTTTTGTTGGATGCAGATGTTGCATAATGACATGAGTTGTGAATGGAGTGTGTGTATGTGTGTAACTAGGATGCAGGGTAGTCGGGCATTGCATGCCTAGGGTGAATGTGTGTGTGTAAGTTTGTGTTGTGGAGATTGGTGTGTAGGGTGGCCGAAGGTTGATTCTGGCATTGTATGCTCATAGTGTGTGAGTGTGGGGTATAGGGTGGCCAAAGGTTGGTTCCGGCACTATATGCCCACGAGGTGTGTGAGTGTGATTGTAATGTGATGTGGCATGTTAGAATGCATTAGGCTAGGATAACTACCATGGTGCTACAACCCTTACCAATAGGGGTTTATGTATTGGCTAATCCTATCATTTGATGATTTGAGATTAGGGATGATTTCCGGTGACTGAGGTGCATAGATGCCATCGTCATGAAAAACCATCATGCGATATTAGATTCGGTGGAGGGTATACCCTACATGGGATGTTAACCAAAAGCTTATATCCTTGGGGACTGATAACATACATCTATGACTGAGGATACCACCTATGTTGAAGTAGCACTAATACCCATTATGGACTTAAAATTTTTTGATCAGGTTTGTTTGTTAATAATCTGGATCATGGCATTGCATTCATATAAATGCATTCATATTGGTTTAGTTGGGCATTTACATTGTTTTATTTCATGATTTGTTATGGATGTTTGTGCACACCCTTCATTGGGCTTCGTGGAAGCTCACACCCGTTGTTGCCCCCCTTTTTAGATGTGGATTCAGGGAACCATACATAGATTGTGGCTGAGGAGCCGGCCCTCTACGGAGGTGACCTCTGGGACGAGGAGCTGGTCATGCATGAGGATGGCTATGTATGCGATGATTGTGCTTTCGGAGCACACTGAGGATGAGAGTATCATCTTCCCTTTTTATTTTGTTTACATATCATATGTAGCCTTAGGGGCATAATTGTAATTAATATTCTACTGCAAAAACATTTTGGTAAATATGGTAAATATTATTAGACTTCACCAGTTATGTATATTTGACTAGTATTATTATTATCTTGTTGTCGTAGAATCATTTCATAATTTTATGTAATTAAAGTACTGCATCGTGGATCCTAGATGGATTATGGACACGAGTGGGTGTCCTTGTCACCAGCCTTCAGGTGCATGGAGGGTGGGTGTGACATTTATACCATGGGATGGTATTTGTTTCAAGCTTATCTTTATTAGTTTAGATGTGGTTTTCTATCGTGTTTAGGATAATTTTTCCTTTTCCTTTTATGATTGTAATCAATAATGTTAGAAATAAGATGGGTTGTTGGCAATAGACTTATCTATTGCACAACCTTGTTCCATCTCTATTTTCTATCGTCTCTCTCTTTTCCTTTCTTCTTTGGTTCTATTTTCTCAAGTTCTTAAATATTCACATGGTATCAAAGCCATAAATAAGAAGAAGAAAAATGCTATGCATTTGTCTATTGTTGGTTAAAAAAAATCAGGTTATCATTTGCTTATTCTTGTTCGTTGTTTGCTGAAGTTCGTTAGTTGATAATACCATTTGCTTCTGGAGTTTTCTTATTTGTGTTCATCATTTGCTGAAGTTTGTTCGTTAGAAACAACTATTTGTTTGATTACCGTTAGCAGACATGAAATCGATTATGCTACTACTTTGGGTTGATATTTGCTGGTTGATGCTATCGTTGACAAGGTTAGTTTGCGAAACCGAACCTTACTCTATTCTGGACATTACAATCAAACCCCAAGTTTTGGAGTTTATCTCTCTTACCATATCCTTCCATTGTGAGATTTGGAGGGCTATTCAGAAACCCTTAGGAGATCCAAAACACCAAATCTAGGCCTGAGGCACTACCTGGTGTGTGAGCATTAAACATGAGTCAAGCCTGATTCTCAGATTTTTTACCTAACTTGTTTCTGCCAAGCTTCATTAGCATAATACTTAAATCCTGAGATTGTTCTTGTGTGCTCATTAGAGGTTTGCGGGTATGAAAATTTCAGATTGGACAGATCAAAGTTGCGAAAGTTTTCCTCCTTAAAGTTGAATTTAGTTTCATTTATAATTTCATATGTGTCCAAAGGTTGAATGACTATGGATTTTTTTGGTTGCAAGGGGAATGCAAATTTTTAATGTAAAGTGGAATTTTTTCCCTAAGAAAAATAAATTTAGATGTTTGATTGCAGGGGAAATATATTTTACATGTAAAAAAAATTTCAACAATATACTAAAACTTCCCTTTTTATTTCCCCACCAAAAATAGGAAGAAAAAAGAAAACCTAACTCTCACGATCTCTCTCTCTCTCTCTCACGTGACTCTCATCCTACTAGAGCAGGGTGAGACTATCTCTCTGTCACGCGACTCTCATTCTACTCATGGCTTTCCTTCTCAACAAGATGCTGCATTTGGTTTGCTTGTAACTAAGCTGTTGGTTTTCTTCCTCAGGAGAAGAATTTGAAACCTCTAATTGTCACACCCTGTTCCCATAGAACCAAACCGGTGACTGTGTTCCTTTCGGGTAACCCAAAACCACCAGGATCATCTGATACAGTAACCACAGCACAACATGCCACACGTGTTCAATGGATTGTGATAACATAATACAATGGAAGTCTTGTCATCATTAATAACTTGAAATTCCTATATACTCTTGATACCCAAATTGTTATACATTAAATATTTACATGTGGGCCTGTAGGCATGTTATTTACACAAGAAATAGTAATTTAAATATCGAAAGCACAAAAGAAAAATATACCAACATAATCAAAAGTACGGCAAACTGAATCTATCACTTTTGCCAAGCAACACAACTCTCACATGGGCAACCTTCACCATGTTCAAATCTTTCGGGGACCCACCAATCCCCCACTGGGGTTTTGTCGGTAGGACTTGGCATGGGTTCCTTTACTGAATAGCCTACAAAATCATCTAAAAAGATATATATATACGAGGGGTGAGCTCACTAACTCAATAAATGGAAAGAAAGACGCACACAAGCAATTGCAAGTCAAATGATCCTATATGCTTGAGATTTATTTTATTCCTATTGACCTAAACAAACATACTAAGTCATAGGTAACATGCTACTCACAATCACAGTTCATGTATGCCCTGGGTCCGAGACACATTCTCTATCCCGCGATACGCCCATAGGGTTGTTGAAGAAGACCCACCGTGAGCACCCGAAAAAGTAAATCGTGGCTGAACCACAGCAGAAATTAAAAGCAGTACAATTGTCCCTCTGAATATATCACTAAAGTTTCCAACTATCCTAATGATCAGCCAAGCGTACTTCTAACCACCACGGTGGTCCGCGATCAACACTTCTCCCTAATGATAATCCAACACTTAAACCCCTATTGGGAAGGGTCATAACACAAGGGTTTATGAAATTCTAACCACATGCTCCTACATGAGATAGTACAACTGCATAGTTCTTCCGTGTCCCATTCCACGGTGAATCAATGCATTTATTTTCAAGTGAACTACGGCATCTATTCTAGAAATCCCACACATGTTTGGAAATCCGGCATCATAAACATTACATGATAAATCCATTCACAAGATGCAACATATAACAATGAATATGGAATTTAAGATATACAGGTTCAGTTCTTGATGCAACACTTATTCATAATATGCATGAGTATGGCAATCGAAATGTCAAAATAGTCCATGAATGCAAAGGATGCCAAAAACATTCCAAAATTAAGAATAAAAGTCCTCTCCCCACTTACCTATTCTTGTGGAAGAATTAGCACTCGCGACACTAATAAGATCCGGAGTGAGAAGATGAGTTTTCTCAAAACCTATTTCAATGCATCCAAATCGGGACTGAAATTGACGTAGGATATAGACATAACGCTTATAATAGTGTAAGGAAGGTCATCGGTGAGTTTGAGCTCAATCGGAGCTTATTCGAGCCAAAGGTGGGTCATGCAGGTGGGTAGGAGGACCCATCTGTGAATTCTACCTGGTCTGGCGGGTTATACAGGTGGGTCAGTAACCCACCGATCTTACCAACCGATAGAACTAAAGGTGCAGAAATGACTGGTAGGTCACACCGATAGGTCAGGAACCCACCAATCTTACACGTCGGTAGAACCCAAAGGTGCGGGTGTGACTGGTAGGTCTCACCGGCGGGTCAGGCACCCACCGGTCTTACCCTCCGGTTCTCTTGGACTTTGCTGTTTTTCCCCCTTCTTCCAATCCAACTCTTGAAACCCTAATAGAGTGATTCCCACATCATTTTCCACACATTCTAAACTTCATTTACTTGATCATACCATGGATCTAAACAACAACAAGATTTGGGGGAAGAAATCATACCTTTACTTGTAAAACCCCAAATCTTGGAAATCTTCTTCCCAACCTCAAATGTCACCTCAAAATCCTTCAACCTTTGTTTCCCTTCTCAAATACATCAAGGAAATCACACAATGGCTTCATTATTCTCTAGATTTAAAGATATACAAAGAGAGTTTCATCAAATCTCGAGGTTTATCATATTCCTTACCTCAAAACGAAGAACTCAAGTCACCGGTCACTATTTTGGTGACAAACAGACAAGCAAGATGCGACTCCAGAAATCAAAGGGGTGAGCCTCTTTCCCTTTCCCTTTCCCTTTCTCCTTCTTCCTCTTTCTCCCTCCTCTTTACTCCTCTCACCCACTTTTGCTAGAAACCATAAATGAGGGAGAGAGAGAGAGAGTTATAGTTATTTATACCCTAGTGTTATAAATATCTACTAGGGTCCATTTGGTATTGCCCATTTATGGACCAAATCGCATTAAATCACGTTTCTGGCAAGATAGCCAAAATCATCGAGCATATAAGACCTCATTTCGACGAGGAGGCCGAGACACACGTGCTCATCCAAGCCAGGTATGCTGGGGTCCATAAAACCCCAACAAGTGGGTCACATCGGTGAGTCTCGCACCTACCAGTGACACCCACCAATTGGCCAAACAAGCTAATCTTGTTATATTTTGGAGGAAAATGGAGTCTTAACATGTATTTCTCTTTCGCCACATGTTGTGGATCAAGTCCCAACCATTCAAATATGACAACGTCTCTTTTCTATTCATACATGGCCTTGTGATATGTGCAAGGGCACGGCTTAGGCGTGCGGATCATCTCGGGTACCGACTCAATCTTATCCGGCCACCCCACATTTGATATCACCCTTTCCATCATGTACCACAAGGCACCAACATCAATCCATTCTGGTTCAGACCTTGTAAGGCCAAACCGAACCAATCAATCAATAAATCGGGTTTAAGGAGGGCTCTACATCTACCCCCCCTCTTTAAAAATTTCATCCTCAAAATTAAAGTTACCTAGTAGTCCGAAAAGATTAGGATACTTAGCCTAAATATCAGCTTCTTTCTCCTAGGATGCTTCCTCAAGTGAACAATTGGCCCATCGTACCTTTATAAAAGCAATGGATCGGTTGCAAAGAGTTTTAATCTTTCGGTCTAGGATCTCAACAGGTTGCTCCTCTTAAGTCCTATCTGCCTCTCAGTACTCCAGTTCCACTGTTAGCACATGTGATGGATCATATACATATCATTTCAGCATCGAAACATGAAACATATTGTGCACATTGCTGAAAGTAGATGGAAGGGCCAGCATATATGCTACTGGGCCTACCTGTTCTAAGATCTTGAACGGGCTAACATATCTTGGACTCAGTTTGCCCTTCTTGTGAAACCTATATAAGCTCTTGGTAGGGGAGATTTTCAGAAACACTTTCTCCCCTTCTTGGAATTCGATGTATTTTCTACGATTGTCCGTATAGCTCTTTTGACTGGATTGGGCAGTTTTGATCTTCTCACGAATGGCATCAACTTTATCATAAGTCATCTAGATCATCTCCAGCCCAAGCATCCGTCATTCTCTTATATCATCCCAATATAAGGGAATTCTACACCTTCTACCATACAATTCCTCATATGGAGCCATTCCGATTGTTGACTGATAGCTGTTGTTATAAGCAAACTCCATAAAATGTATGTTTTCTTCCCAACTACCACCTATTTCCATTACACATGCTCTGAGCATATCTTCTAATATTTGTATGGTCCGTTCAGATTGCCCGTCAGTCTGTGGATGAAAGGCAATGCATAGGTTCACTGTGTTCCCATAGCATACTGGAGGCTTTTCCAGAATTTTGATGTGAACCTTAGGTCTCTGTCGAACACAATACTCACCGGTACTCCATGTAAGCGAACAATATTCTCCATATAAAGCTGTGCTAGCTTATCTATGGAGTAGGTAGTCTTGATTAGAACAAAATGGGTAGTCTTAGTGATTCTGTCAACTATCACCCAAATTGCACCCATTCCCTTGGGTGAACGGAGTAGCCCAGTGAAAAAAGCCATAGTAATCATATCCCATTTCCACTTTGGTACTGGGAGTGGCTGAAGAGTGGCATATGGCCGATGTCATTCTGCTTTGACCTTTTGACACGTAAGGCACTGTGCTACATATAGGGTTTCAGTAATCTTCATCCCTAGCCACCAATAACTTTGCTTAAGATCTTTGTACATCTTAGTACTTCTGGGGTGAAGCGTGCACTCAGAACTATGTGCTTCCTTAATTATTTTATCTTGGATCCCCATGTCATTGGGCACACATTTCTTTCTACCTCAAAACAATAGTGTTCCATCATCAGTTATTGTGAAATCAGGATCATCCATCTGCTTAATATCCTCCGGCTACTGATCAAGCTCTAAGGTAGATCCCTATTCAAAATGATCTCATCCATTAACATAGCTTCTTGCTTAAGCCGTGGGCTAATGGCCAAATAACCAAGTGATACAGTTTGAGCTTTTCGGCGCAACGCATCAGCCACCACATTATTTTTTCCTGGATGGTACTATATATCACAGTCATAATCTTTCATCAGTTCTAGCCATCTTCTCTGTCTCATGTTTAGATCCCTCTGGGTGAAGAAGTACTTGAGACTTTTGTGATCACTGAATATCTTACACTTTTCCCCATATAAGTAATGGCCCCAAATAAGGCAAAGATAACTGCCATTAACTCTAGATCATGAGTGGGATAATTCTTCTCATATTCTTTCAACTGTCTAGATGCATAGGCCACTACCTTGCCGTGTTGCATAAGAACGCAACCTAACCCAATTTTGGAGGCATCCGTGTAGACTGTCATCCCACTAGTACCTTTTGGTATCTTCAGCACTGAGGCTGACACCAATCGGGGTAGTGATTCCGGAAAAGTTCTCAATAAACCGCTGGTAGTAGCCTGCTAATCCCAAGAAACTTCTAATTTCGGTGGCATTCTTGGGAGCTTCCCACTCCACTACTACTTTTACTTTTCCCGAGTCAACTTCGATCCCATTCTCAGACACTATATGCTCTAGGAATCCAACTTGTTTCAACCAGAATTCACACTTGCTGAATTTTGCATATAATTGTTGTCCAGTCAATCTTTGAAGTACCATTCACAAGTGTTGTTCATGCTCTTCCTCCGTTTTCGAGTATATCAAGATGTCATCGATGAAAACAATGACCCATTTATCAAGAACAACATAAAATACTTGATTCATTAGATCCATAAAGGCTGCTGGTGCATTGGTTAAGCCAAAAGACAGCATTAAGAATTTATAATGACCATATCGGGTCCTAAAATCCATCTTAGGTATATCACTACCCTTTAACCTGAGCTGGTAATAACCGGATCTAAGATCAATCTTAGAGAACACTTTAGCACCCTGCAACTGATCAAAAAAGTCATCTATGTGTGGCAATGGATATCAGTTCTTAATGGTCAACTTATTCAATTCTTGATAATCGATGCATATACGCAATCTCCCATCCTTCTTCTTGACAAATAGAACTGGGGCACCCCCAGGAGAAACACTCGGGCATATGAACCCTTTCTCTAACAAATCTTGCAACTGAGTCTATAATTCCTTTAATTCAGGTGGTGCCATTCGGTATGGAGCTTTACACACTGGTGCCACTCCGAGAATCAAATCAATGGCAAACTCTAACTCCCTATCAGGCGAAAGCCGGGTTAGATCATCTAGAAAGACGTCGGGGAACTCCCTAACTACATTTAATTCTTCTAATGGTGTGACTTTTGCTTCTACATCCTGTACTGAAGCTAGGTAACCTAGACATCCGTCTTCCAATAACTTTACCGCCTATATGCAGAGATAAGAATCTTTCTATGTCATTTTATCTTATCTGCTTGATACACAAGCTCTTCGCCATCATCACTCACCACTTTAATTTTTTTTCGGCACATATGACATTTTCCTGATGAGTAGATAACCAATCCATGCCCAATATAACATCAAAGTTCTGCATATTAAATTTAATAAGTTGGGCATCCAGCTTCTTCCCACCTATTTCAATGGAACATGGCCCGCACACTTCGTTTGACTGTGTTACCTTGCCCGTAGGTGTGTTAACAATCAATTTACTTTCTAAAGCCCTGGGTGTCACATCAATCTTACAAGCAAATCTTTTAGATATAAAATAATATTGGCATTCCTAAGATAGATAGGGTACCTACTACAACGTCAGGGCTTGCCTCAACTTCCTCAGCTAACAAAGCATACATTCTTCCTTGAGTTGGACCACCTTAAGTCAAGGCGAGTCTAGGAACAGGTGGCTAACTTTGCACCATAGGTGGCTTGTGTGGGCAATCTTTTGTAAAATGCCCAAGTGAATGGCAAACATAACACCTATTCTGAGAGGCTAGCACTGGCACTGGTGCCCTTTATATCTGACCCTGTGTAGTAGGAGGACAAGGTGGCAGTGAAGCTGTAGGCACTGTACTAGTATTTGGGAGAAAAGAGGTGGTACCTAGTCTACTGGCTAGTCTGGGCATGTAACCCGATAATCTATAGGCCTATTGATATGATGGACCATAATTATATGGCCCACGGAAGCTCTTGTTCGGGTTGCTTGAATCTACATAGAGATTGGACCTCTTTCAAAGTCCAGGTATAGTGGAAGACTCTCCCTTCCGCTTGTCTTCTATAGTCTTGGCCTTCTGAACAATCTGAGAGAAATTAGTCAAGTCCATAGCCCCCAAAATTGTGCCAATAGATAACTTTTAGCACTTTCCTCAGTTATCTTCATGTGTGGAGGGGCAAAGTAAAACAACTCTTCAAACTATTGCTGGTACTCAAGGACAGTCTTATTCCCCTAAGTCACGGCTGAGAATTCAGTCTCTTTACAATCTCTAAAGCTTGAGGGGTAATAACTCGATAGGAACATTTCCTTGAACTGTTCCCATGTTGGTTCCGGATGGATTGCAAACAAGATAGGCTTAGAAGCCTTCCACCATGAATCAGCTTCATTTCTTAACTGTAACCCAACATAGATAAGTTTCTGAGGTTCTGTACATTCTACCATCTCAAATATCTTTTCCAATTCTTGGATCTACCGATCCGGCTCTAACAGATCACTCTCCACCTTGGTGAAGATAGGTGGTAAGTGCCTCTTAAATAATTCCACCTGCCTTGTAGTAGTGGCAGCTAGTGGATAGTATGGAGGATATGTCGGATAGTATTGGTACGAGAGAGGCACCATATATAGAGGAGTGTCATGAGGAGGAAACCGTGGAGTAACCCTAGGTGGAGTACCTCTAGGTTGATCCTGTGGTGGTGCTGCAGGTAATTCACTCTCTTGCCTCTCAGCAGGTGGTGCTTGAGGAGAAGCACCCCCCTACAGTACTCCAACAATAGGTACAATAGGAGGATCTTATGAGAAAGGTACCCCACGAGGAGGTTGACCCATGTACATAGGGTGCAACTGTTGTTGTACAACATTCATAAAGGTTTGCTGTTGTTGGAGTAACTGTTGTTGGAAAGCCTGTTGCGACTATTGGATAAGAGCCGCAACATCATTGGGAGTGACAACAGGAGGAGAATCCAGAATTTTAGGGGTAGGTGAGCCACCAACTATATCTTCTAGTCTAGGACTCACCTGTGGTCGTGGTTCCCAAAGGTTAGGTGGTCATCCAATAGGATGGGAACCACGTGGGACCCCTCTTGCATTACTGTCAAATCTAGTACGTACCATGATGCTTCGTACCTGGATTTCATCAATATTTGGTACAATTAAGTGCCACATTTCTTTTATGTAAGCACAAGACAATGCACATCATAGCTTCCTTATGTATTCTTAGTGCATTCCATCACACAATAGGCATACCGCACATTGCATTTCATATGGTATCATACTCACTTCACATAGGTATGCATGGAAATTAATTGCACATCAACCTATAATTTTCACAAAAATAGGTTCTATGAGGCTTGAACACTAAAACCCCAAAAATCAGGGATTTTCCAACTAAAAACACACACCGACGGGTTGTACCGGTGGTGACTCACCGATCTTGTCACGAATTCTATTTAAAGGCAGAAAAACCCCCATTTTCAAAAACCCTTCATTTCCCTCTTCTTTCTCTCTTCTCCATATCGTCCAAGGCATCCAAGAGAGGGTTCAAGGAGGCATTTGCAAGCCTTAGTCACACTTCTCACTTGGATCTACAGTCTCTACTTTCTATTTAAACTCAAGTAAGTTGGTTTTCCCTTCATCCCTTTGGGATTTCGGTTTCCTTTGCTCATTAACCTCAAAATTCCATCTTCTCTTGATTTTCTTTAACTAAAATCAAATGTAGTATGTGGGTATGATACTTATTTCATGAATCTCTACATTTCCTCCTTGAATAGATTTCTCTCAAGCATTTTCTCAAATAGCTATCTACCTGAACCACCACTACCAGGCAAAGCTTCACCGACCTAATCCTTAGTCAAGATATGTTGCTGTTGTTGATGATGAAACCCTAAGATCTCATAGCCGACGAGGAGTCTCCGATCGGCATCACCTTTATCGTAGTGTTGGGAACGGTGGGCAAGGGCTAATGCACCACCAAAGGAATGAGGAGCAGATTTGGAAGGTGGGGCTGAAAGGGTAGAGCCACTACTTCAAAGAGAAACATTAATGGGTGAAAGATTAGTAGGGATTATGCCGGTACCCGTGACGGCAATAATTACAAGTTTTGCTTGCTGTAAAAGCCACTCGATGGTCTCACCGTCGAATTTATGACCCAATTCACGTGTTAATTGGAAAACCCTAGCTGCACAAGTTGCCAGCATATGGATGTGGCGGCCCCTTCCATAGACCTTCTTGCACCTATCTTTTGATAATCTCTTGGTAGTAGAGGAAATCAAAAGCTATTGTTGTTTGTTCTTGGAGGGATCAACGAGAGGAAAGGATCTGTTAGATGGGTTGGAATCAGATTTGGTGGAGATGGCAAGGGAAGCATTAACAAGTCTAGGTGGTGGAGGGCTAGTAGTGGTTGTAGATGTGGAAGAAGTAGCTCCAACTCCTCCTCCTCCACCACCACAACCACTAGCAGCACCTACTCCAAGTTGGATGGAGATGGAGCCCATGAATGGGCTTGACATGAGACCGAGACCGGGACCTGGCCCTGATCGATCTTCCAATGGGACCAACTGCAAAGAAGAAGAGTGTAATTGTTGTTGTTGTTTATTGCTCTGTGAGTTTGTTGATTCCATATTGACTTCTTCAAGAATTCCACAACCCTCTTGTTTTCTCCTTTTTATTGCTTTGATTGATCAAACCCATCTCATATCCTACTTCATCATCTCATTCCCTCTCAGTCTTCTATCTTAGAGTGAGAAACAGAGAGAGAGAAAGACACTAATGAGCTTTTAGATTTGGTTAGACACGTGTAGGCCTGATGCTATCTAAGACTCAGTGTGGGGTTCTCTTCCTTCTGATTAACTGTTGTCTCTCTCCCAGAGAGAGGTGGGGAAGGGAAGAGAAGGGTCCTGCTAGTGAGTTCTAGAGAGAGAGAGAGAGAGAGAGAGTTGGGTGCTTAGGTATAGAGGTAGGCTATAGAGGCTAAGAGGGACAAAAAAAAGAATAAATATTTTCACCACCAAAGGAACTGTCCACGATATTTGCTACTGCTGCTCTAAGAAGTAAGAGAGGAGAGCCAACACTATTGAGGGGACTGAGGAGGGGTGGTGATGCCAGCAGTTAGGGTTCCTTATGGTTTCAGATAATTTTTCAGAGAAAGGAGGAAAGGGAGAAAGAGGCAAAGGGGGGTATTTTAGGGATTATAAAAAATTTAACTTGACTTAATAGCCAAATCTAACAGTTGGGGCTGTTAGATAGCATATTTTTCTTATAGGAGAGAGGAGCGATTTTTAGAAAGGTGGTGTGTCAAGTTGATATTTGGCCTTATTTCAGGGGAGAGGAGTGATGTTTACCCATATATATATTCTTCTTGTTCCAAGCTAGAGCTTTTGATATGTATATTCCTACTTGAGGAGAAGTGTTAGAGCATATGTGTCGGTTGAAGGTCTATGGATATCCATAGACCTTTATACCATGGGATGGTATTTGTTTCAAGCTTATCTATGGTAGTTAGATATAGTTTCTTATTATGTTTAGGATAATTGTTAGCTAAGTTAGAGTTAGTTTCCTATTCCTTCTATGATTGTGATCAGTAATATTATAAATAAGATGGGATATGGAGGTAGACTTAACTTATGAATTGCACAACTTGTTCCACCTCTATTTTCTCTCATTTATCTTCTTCTTCCTTCTTCTTTGGTTCTTGTTTCTGAAGTTCTTAAATCTTTACAACCATGTACATATAGTGGACAAAATATTGACCCAATATACAAGTTAAATAATAACTATGTGGGCTCTACATCATATAGAACACAAAACCCAACAATTATCCACATTGGCTCAAATTTTGAAAGCCACCCTAAAGAAGAACAATGCTGGTGGTTGATTCTGAAAACTCTTTCATTATCTCTACATGTCCACCACACCCAAACCAACATAACCCACACTCCCCTCTTGAGATGCCTCACACACTTATTTCCGCATGATGTGATATGACTTCACCCTTCTAACTATTGAAATGTGATTGGAGATATCACTTCTACTCCATAAATATCTGATATCCAAAGCGAAAGAGATCCCCTTTTCCATATATGTATTTGTTCATAACCAATTTTTTTTGTAATATTTGTCATTTATATGTACATCTTGCTTGAGTTCAATAATAGCTCCACCTATTTCAATAGTCCCTATAAGTGTGTACATACTCTTAATGTAAGTTTATACAAATTCTTAATCATCTGTTCCTACATCACAATCATAACCCCTCTAGAAACCCTAAGAATTCTATTTTCATATGAGCATATTAAATCTTTCGAATCTAATGTTTGCAATGAAATCAAAATTTTCTACATATCATGGATTTGTTTAAACCCAGTCACAATTCACAAACTTCCATCAAACATGTGAATCTATATGCCTTAGTTGTAGGAGAATTCCTTTTGGAATTGTTTGCTATTTTGACTCTCTCTCTCTCTCTCTCTCTCTCACTAAATTTTCAATCTTGAAGATTAAGGCTTTCCCAAGATAATAATGGATTAGGATTTAGTCCCTGAGTGCTAAAACATTTCCCCGATTTAGTTGTTTTGTTTTCTTGAGGAATTTCTATAAGACTATAAGCCTCTGGCCTTTTGTTTCTTGTTTGTTGGCTCTTGCAACACCTTTTTTTTTTTTAATTGTTTTCAGTATTATTGTGGGGGAAATAATCCCGCATCGATGAGTGAAGGGAGAAACTCGTGACTCATAAGTAAGGGACAAACCATTCCATGGAAGACATGTTTTGAAAACCTTGTTTCTCTACTGCACTGCACTGGTGCAGTGAGGATCTAGAAGGTTGGGAGCACCCAAGGTGCTCTCAGCTATCTAGATCCTCACCGCACCAGTGCAGTGTGGCAGAGAGTTTTTTTACATCAACCTCTAGGCCTTGGACCAACACGGCCAAGGCAGATAGTATCTACATGGGCATCATCACTGGCCCAGTCCATGGGAAACCCTGACTGCTTGCACCAAAGTTTCTGCCTTCACTGGGGGGCTCAATTGCAGAGGAGAAAATCCCACATTAATGAGTGAAGGGAGAAACCTGTGACTTATAAGTAGGGGCCAACTCCTTCCATGTAAAATGCATTTTAAAAACTATGCGAGTACCAATCTGCCTGAAAGAGGGGCCCTAGTGTATTTAATCTGGGGTCGGCTGTAGATTTCGAGGCAATGGTGGATGCTTTCCTACTCATGCAAATTCCAACCCAAGGCCAGAAATATACTTGGTCCCACAATAGAAGGGGAAACATTGCTACTGTTCTGGACCAGAGTTTTTATAATGATGCCTGGATTTCTCTGTTTCAGGATGTCCATCAGATTGTCCTGCAAAGGGTGGCCTCCGATCAGTCACCTATTCTGGTGGTGTCTGTAGCATCAGAGAGGCCAAGAAATTGTCCATTCAGAATTTAGCAGTTTTGGGTAGAACATGAGTCCTTTCTGCATACTGTGAAGTGTTCATGGGACATGGATATCAAGGGATCTCCCATGGAAGTTTTTAAGCAAAAGCTGACTTAAAGGGGTGTTGTGGGCATGGGGGAAAAGCAGTTTTCCTAACTTTAATGTCGAATTGGAGGAAGCTAAGAAAGGTTTGGAGGATGTGCGATGGGATATTGAGGATTATGGAATGACTAATGCTCTTTTTTCTCGGGAAGCAGATGCAAAAACAAGACAGCTGAAGGCATTGGAGAATTATGGAAAATTATGGGCTGAAAAAGTTCATATCAAGTGGCGGCTGCAGGGCAATAAATGTTCAAAATTCTTTCATATTTCTGCTAAGATGAGAAGAATTAGAAACTCTATTCAAATGATTAAAAAAGAGGTCAGCGTGGTTCTCTCTGATAAAGACCAAATTGAAGAATTTGTGACCATCTTTTATGAAAATTATCATAAAGCTGCCCCTACTCATGAGCGCATGGATCTTTTGGAGTGCATTCCAAACTCTCTGGAGGAGGACAACAGGGCTGGGCTGGATATGATGCTATATGATGATGGAATTAAGGAGCCGGTCTGGGACCTTGACTCTGAGAGCACCTTGGGTCCAGACGAGTTTCCCGGTACATTCTATAAGGTATGTGTAGACACCCAATTTTTTCACCCTCCTCCGGCTGAGATGAAATGTGGATCTTGGATGTGACTTTCGACTTCTGATCAATAGAGATGATAATGGAAACATTTCCCTACCCGAAACCCTGGAAACCCCTGCACAGGAGAGAAGGGGGTCCAACTTTGATTTTCTATATAAGTAGGAATCTGGTCAAGATGACAGCATAGATGGATAGTGTTTGGAAATATGATTTCGATGATATATGGCATGTCAAAATCGGACCGATGGATCTCCCGTGATGATCGTCGAAATATTACACTTTCCTGCATGTATGCCGCACATGAGGACAGTCCCGTTGGAAACCTGGAATAATCCCCTACCTACCCCAAACACTATAAAATTCACCCGCTACCCACCCAAATAACCCAGAAACACTCCCCTACCTAAAACCCTAGAAACTCACGCGAGGGAGAGAAGAGGGTCCAATTTTAACATTTTATATATGAAGGAATCTGGTCAAGATGATC
>NW_024869328.1:15212-25107 GCF_013358625.1 Macadamia integrifolia | reverse complement strand
GTTTGCCTTAGGTTTCAGTGTTTAGGGTTTAGGGATTAAAGTTTAGGTTTAGTATTTAATATTTAGGGTTTAGGGTTTCCGGTTTAGGGTTTAGGGTATGGGGTTTATGTTCTGCATTTTAGGGTTTAGGATTTGGGTTGAGGGTTTAGGGTATAGGATTTTGGTTTAGGGTTTAGGGTTTGGGGTTTAGTGTTTTGGGTTAAGGTTTTGAGGTATAGGCTTCACGGTTTAGGTTTTCAATTTATAGTTCAAGGATTATAGTTTTGGGATTAGGGTTTAGGGTGTGGGGTTTAGGGCTTAGGGGTTGGGGCTTGGGGTTTGGGGTTTTGGGTTTAGAGTTTAGAGTTTCAAGGTTTAGGTTTTAGGGTTTTGGTCTTTGGGTTTATTGTTTAGGGCTTAGGGATTAGGGCTTTAAGGATTAGGGTTTGTGTTTCAGGTTTTAGGGTTTAGGTTTAAGGGTTTGGTGTTATGAGATTATGGTTTTAGGGTTTAGGGTTTAGGGTACAGGGTGTACGGTTTAGGGTTTAGTGTAAAGCGTGTAGGGTTTAGGGTTTACGGTTTAGGGTATTGGGTGTAGGGTTTAGGGTTTAGGTTTTGGGGTTTATGGTTTAGGGTTCAGGTATGGTTTAGGATTTAGGGTTTGGGGTTTTGGGTTTTTGGTTTGGGGTATATGCTTTATGATTTTGTTTTGAGGGTTTATGTGTTAGGGCTTACGGTTTAGTGTCTAGGCATTATGGTTTTAGGGCTTAGGGTTATGGGTTTAGGGTCTAAGTTTTAGGGATTTGGGTTTCGAGTTTTCTATTTAAGGTTTAGGGTTTGGGGTTTAGGGTTTGGTGTTTATGCCTTAGGGTTTAGCGTTTAGGGTTTAGGGTTTAGGGTGTCAGGTTTTGTGTTTAGGGTTTAGGGTTTTTGTTTTAGGGATTAGGATTTCAGGTTTAGTGTTGAACGTTTAGGATTTAGGGTCTAGGGCTTTGAGTTAACGGTTTGGGGTCTATGGTTTAGGGATTTGTGTTTTAGGTTTAGGTATTAGGGTATAAGGCATTGTGTTTAGGGTTTAGATTTAGGGTTTAGGGTTTGGGGTTTAGTGGTTAGGGTTTAGGGCTTGGGTTTAGTGTTAAGGGTTTTAGGTTTAGGGTTTTTGCTTTATGGTTTAGTGTTTATAGTTCAGGGTTTTGGGTTTAGGGTTTAGGTTTAGGGTTTAAGGTTTGTGGTTTTGTGTTTAGGGTTTTGTGTATTGGGTTAAGGTTTTGAGGTATAGGCTACACAGTTTAGGTTTTCGGTTTATAGTTCAAGGATTATGGTTTTGGGATTAGGGATTAGGGTTTACGGTGTGGGGTTTAGGGTGTGGGGTTTAGGGCTTAAGGTTTGGGGTTTAGGGTTTGGGGTTTTGGGTTTAGGGTTTAGAGTTTAAGGTTTAGGTTTTATGGCTTTGGTCCTAGGGTTTATTGTTTAGGGTTTAGGGATAAGGGTTTTAAGGATTAGGGATTTTGGTTTAGGGTTTAGGTTTTATGGTTTAGATTTTAGGGTTTAGAATTTAGGGTTGGGAGTTTTGTTATCACAGTTTTAGGTTTTAGGGTTTAGGGTTTAGGGTGCAGGGTGTACGGTTTAGGGTTTAGGGTTTATGGTTTAGGTATGGTTTAGGGTTTGGGATTTTGGATTTGGGGATTAGGCTTTATGGTTTTTTTGAGGGTTTAGGGGTTAGGGTTTACGGTTTAGTGTTTAGGGATTACGGTTTTCGGGCGTAGTGTTAAGGGTTTAGGGTCTAGATTTTAGGGAATTGGGTTTCTGATTTTGTGTTTGTGGTTTAGGGTTTATTGATTTAGGTTTAGTGTTTAGGGTTTAAGGTTTGGGGTTTAGGGTTTCGTGTTAATGCTTTTGGGTTTGGGGTTTAGGGATTAGGGTTTAGGATTTAGGGCTTAAGGTTTAGGGTTTAAGGGTTTTAGGGTTTAGGTTTTAGGGTATAAGGTTGTACGGTTTAGTTTTAAGGGTTAGAGGTTTAGGTTTTAGGAATAAGGGTTTAGGGTTTAGGGTTTAGGGTTTTAGGGATTAGGGTTTTGGGTGTAGGGATTAGGGTTGAGGGTTTAGTGTATAGGCTTTAGGGTTTAGGGTTTAGTGTTTTGGGTTTACGTATTATATTTTTGGCTTTAGGGTTTAGGGTATAGGGTTTGGGCATAGTTATTTAGGCTATAGGGTTTAGAGTTACGTTTTTAATGTTTTTGTAATAGGTTTTATGGTTCATGGTTTTGCCTTCAGGGTTGGGGTTTACGGTTTAGGTTATAGGGTATATAGGGTTAAGGGTTTGGGGTTTCGGGTTTAGGATTTACGGTTTTTGGTTGTGGCTTTTGGGTTTAGGTTTAGGGTTTAGGTTTAGGGTTTAGGATTTAGGGTTTTGGATTTGGGATTTGCGGTTTAAGGCTTAGGGTTTTGGGTTTCGGGTTCAGGGTTTAGGATTAAAGGTTTGGGGTTTAGGATTTAGGTTTTAGGGTTTTGGGGTTAGCATTTTGGGTTTAGGTTTTGGGGTATAAGTTTAGGGTTTGTGGTTTAGGGTTTTGGATTTAGGGTTTAGGGTTTAGGGTTTTTGGTTTAGGGTTTAGAGTTTAGGGTTTAGGGTTTATTGTTTGGGGTTTAGGTTTTGGGTTATCGTTTTTGGGTATATGGTTTAGCAAGTAGGTTTTAGGATTTTGGTTTTAGGGTTTTAGGTTCGGGGTTTGGTATTTACGGTTTTGTGATAAGGGTTTTAGAGTTTTGTTATTAGTGCATAGGGTGTAGGGTTTAGGTTTAGGTTTTAATGTTTAGGGTTTAAGGTTTATGGTTAGTATTTATGGTTTAGGGTTTAGGGGTTAGGGTTTAGGATTTACGGTTTAGGGTTTAGGGTTTAGGGTTTGGGGTTTAGAGTTTGGGGCTTGGGATTTAGTGTTTAGGGTTTAGGGTTTACAGTTCAGGGTTTGGGGTTTAGTGTTTTGCGTTTTTTGTTCAGGGTTTAGGGTTTAGGGTCTTGGGCTTAGGGATTAATGATTAAGGTTTTTGGGTTTTCGGTTTAGGGTGTATGTTTTAGGATTTTGGTTTTAGAGTTTTTGGTTTAGGGTTTGGAGTTTTGAATTTAGGGTGTAGGGTTATGTGGTTTAGGGTTTATGTTTTAAGGTTTAGGGTTTAGGGTTGTGGATTCATGGTTTTGGGTTTTGTATTTATTGTTTGGGGTTTAGTAATTAGGGTTTAGGGTTTACGGTTTAGGGTTTAGGGTATGAAGTTTCGGCTTTAGGGTTTTGTGTTCAGGGTTTAGGGGTTGGTGTCTTTGGTTTATGGTTTACAGATTTAGGTTTTGGGATTTAGGGTTTAGGGATTACATTTTAGGGATTATGATTTTGGGTTTATGGTTAAGGGATTTTTAGTGTTTAAGGTTTAGGGCCTAGGCTTTAGGGTTTTGTGTTTAGGGTTTCGGGATTTCGATTTTGGGTTTAGGGTTTACGGATTAGGGTATTGGGTTTAGGGTTTAGGGTTGAGGGCTTAGGTTTTAGGGATTAGGGTTTAGGGTTTATGGTTAAGGGTTTAGTGTTTAAAGTTTAGGGTTTAGGGATTATGGTTTATGGTTTAGCTTTTACGGTTTGGGGTTTAGGGTTTGGGGTTTATGCTTTAGGGTTTAAGGTTTAAGGTTTAAGGTTTAAGGTTTAAGGTTTAAGGTTCAAGGCTTTGGGTTAACGATTTTATGGTTTTGGGTTTTGCGTATAAGGTTTAGCGTTTTTGGGTTTAGGATTTAGGGTTTAAGGTTTATGGTGTAGGTTTTAGGATTTTGGTGTTAGGGTTTAAGGTTTAGGGTTTAGGGTTTAGGTTTTGGGGTTTAGGATTTGGGCTTTATGGTTTTGGGCTTTGGGTTTAGGGTTTACGGTATAGGGTATAGGGTGTAGGGTTTAGGGTTTAGGTTTTAAAATTTAGGGCGTGGGGTTTAAGGTTTATGATTTAGGGTTTAGGGACTAGGGTTTTTTGGGTTTTGGGTTTCGGGTATTAGGTGTCGGGTTTAAGGTTTAGGTTTCAATATATTGGGTTTAGGGATTAAAGTTTAGTGTTTAGGGTTTAGGGATTAGGGTTTAGGGATTATGGTTTAGGGTTTACGGTTTAGGGTTTAGGGTTTAGGGTTTAGGGTATGGGGTTTATGTTTTGGGTTTTTAGGTTTAGGGTTTGGGTTGTAAGTATTTGGGTTGAGGGTTTAGGGTTTTGGTTTTAGGGTTTCGGGTGTTGGGTTTAGGTATTATGGTTAGGGTTTAGGTTTAGTGGTTTATGGTTTTGGGTTAGGTGTTTAATCTTTAGGTATTAGGGTTCAAGGTCCAGGCTTTTAGGGTTTAAGGTTTGGGGTTTAGCGCTTTGTTTATAGGCTTTATACTTTAAGGTTTCGGGTCTAGGTTTTGGGTTTAGGGTTTAGGGATTAGGTTTTGGGTTTTGGGTTTTGTGTTTTGGGTTTAGGTTTTGAGGTAAAGGCTTTAAGGTTTAGCTTTTGGGTTTATAGTGAAATAATTATGGTTTAGGGATTAGGGTTTAGGGTGTGGGGTTTAGGGTTTAGGGTTTAGGGTTTTGGTCTTAGGGTTTAGGGATTAGGGTTTTAGGGATTAGGGTTTGTGTTTTAGGTTTTAGGGTTTAGGTTTTAAGGTTTGGGGTATTGGGTTTTGGGTTTTGTGTTTTGGGTTTAGGGTTTAGGGTTTAGGGTTTAGGGTATAGGGTGTTGGGTTTTGGGTTAAGGTTTTGCAGTTTAGGGTTTAGTGTTTAGGGTTTGGGGTTTTGGTTTCAGGGACTTGGATTTTAGGTTTAGTGTTGAAGGTTTAGGGTTTAGGGCTTTGAGTTACTGTTTGGGGTCTAGGGTTTAGGGTTTTGTGTTTTATGTTTAGGTATTAGGGTGTAAGGCTAATGGTTTAGGCTTAAGGGTTAGAGGTTTAGGTTTTAGGAATAAGGGTTTAGGGTTTAGGGTTTTTTGGATTAGGGTTTGGGGTGTAGGGATTAGGGTTGATTGTTTAGGGTATAGGCTTTAGGGTTTAGGTTTAGGGTTTTGGTTTTAGGTATTATATTTTGGGCTTTAGGGTATAGGGTTAGTGGTTTAGGTTATAGGGTTAGGGTACAGTTCTTTAGGCTATAGGGTTTAAAGTTAGATGTTTAATGCTTTGGTTTTAGGATTTATGGTTCAGGGTTTTGACTTCAGGGTTTAGAGTTTACGGTTTAGGGTATAGGGTATATAGGGTTAAGGGTTTGGTGTTTACGACTTAGGGTTTTTTTGTTTAGGTCTTTGGGTTTAGGTTTAGGGTTCAGGGTTTAGGTTTTATTGTTTAGGCTATAGATATTATGGTTTGGGTCTAGGTTTAGTGGTTAAGGGTTTAGGGTTAAGGATTAGGGTATCGTTCTTTAGGGTTTAGGGTTTAGGGCTTTGGGTATAGGATCTTGGCTTTAAGGTTTCGGGTTTAGGACTTAGGGTTTAGGATTTGGGGAATTAGGTTTAGGGTTTAGGGTTTAATGTGTAGGGTTTATGGTTTATGGTTCAGGGTTTAGGATAATGGTTTGGCGTTGAGGTTTTAGGGTTTAGGGTTTAGGGATTGGGGTTCAGGGTTTAAGGTTTTGGGTTTAGGGTTAAGGTTTTATGGTTTAGGGTTTTGGCTTAACGGTTTCGTATTTAGAGTTTAGGGCTTAGTCCTTAGGTTTTGGGGTTCGGGTTTAGGATTTAGGGTTTAGGGTTTAGGGTTTTGGGTTTAGGATTTAGGGTTTTGGGTTTTGGGTTTTGGGTTTTTGGTTTAGGGTTTAGGGTTTAGGGTTTAGGGTTAATGGTCTAAGGTTTAAGGTTTAAGGCTTACGGTTTTTGGTTTAGTGTTTATAGTTTAGGGCTTATGGTTTAGATTTAGCATTGAGGGTTTGGGGTTTAGTGTTTAGGGTTTAGGGTTGGGTTTAGGGTTAAGGGTTTTAGGTTTAGAGTTTTTGGTTTAGGGTTTAGTGTTTATAGTTTAGGGTTTAGGATTTAGGTTTAGGGTTTAGGGTTTGGGGTTTAGTGCTTCGGGTTTTGTGTTTTGGGTTAAGGTTTTGAGGTAAAGGCTTCACGGTTTAGGTTTTTGGTTTATAGTTCAAGGATTATGGTTTTCGGATTGGGGTTTAGGGTGTGGGTTTGGGGTTTAGGGTTTGGGGTTTTGGGTATAGGGTTTAGAGTTTAAGGTTTTGATTTTAGCGTTTTCGTCTTAAGGTTTATTGTTTAGGGTTTTGGGATTAGGGTTTTAAGGATTAGGGTTTATAATTTAAGGTTTAGGTTTTAGGGTTTGGTGTTTTGGGATCACAGTTTTAGGGTTTGGGGTACAGGGTGTAGGGTTTAGTTTTTAGGGTTCAGGTATGGTTTCGAGTTTGGGATTTTGGGTTTGGGTTTAGGCTTTATGGTTTTCTTAAGGGTTTAGGTGTTAGGGTTTACGATTTACTGTTTAGGGATTACGGTTTTCCGGCATAGTGTTAAGGGTTTAGGGTATATGTTTTAGGGATTTGTTTTTATGGTTTAGGGTTTATTGATTAGGGTTTAGGGTTTAGTGTTTAAAGTTTGTGCTTTAGGGTTTGGTGTTTGTGCTTTAGGGTTTAGGGTTTAGGGATTAGGGTTTAGGATTTAGGGTTTTGGATTTAGGGATTAGGATTTCGGGTTTAGTTTTGAAGGTTTTGGTTTTAGGGTTTTGGGTTAACGGTTTAGGGTTTTGTGCTATAGGTTTAGGTTTTACGGTTTAGTTTTAAGGGTTAGAGGTTTAGATTTTGGGGATATTGGTTTAGGGTTTAGGGTTTATGGTTTTAGGGATTAGGATTTGGGGTGTAGGGATTAGGGTTGAGGGTTTAGGGTATAGCCTTTAGGGTTTTGGATTTAGTGTTTGGGTTTAGGTATTATATTTTGGGCTTTAGGGTTTAGGGGTATAGTTATTTAGGCTATAGGGTTTAGAGTTACGTGTTTAATATTTTGGTATTAGGGTTTATGGTTTATGGTTTTGCCTTCAGGGTTTAGGGTTTAGGGTTTACGGTTCTGGGTATAGGGTATATAGGGTTAAGGGTTTGGGGTTTCGGATTTAGTGTTTATTGTTTACGGTTTAGGGTTTTGGGTTTTGGGCTTAGGGTTTAGGGTTTGGGGTTTAGGGTTTAGGGTTTACGGTTTATTGTTTAGGGTTAAGGTTTTATGGGTTATGTTTTTGGGTATAGGGTTTAGCAAGTAGGCTTTAGGATTTTGGTTTTAGTGTTTAGGGTTTAGTGATAAGGGTTTTATAGTTTAGTTATTAATGTATAGGGTGTAGGGTTTAGGTTTGGGTTTTAATGTTTAGGGTTTAGGGTTTAAGGTTTAGGGTTAGGGTATCGTTCTTAGGTTTTAGGGTTTAGGGTTTCGGGTTTAGTGTTTTGGGTTTTTTTGTTTAGGGTTTAGGGTTTTGGGTTTTGGGCTTAGGGATTAATGATTAAGGTTTTTGGGTTTTGGTTTAGGGTGTATGTTTTAGGATTTTGGTTTTAGAGTTTTTGGTTTCGGGTTTAGGGTTTAGGGTTTTGGGTTTGGAGTTTTGAATTTAGGGTTTAGGGTTATATGGTTTAGGGTTTATGTTTTATGGTTTTATGGTTTAGGGTTTAGGGTTTTGGATTCATGGTTTTGGGTTTTGAATTTAATGTTTAGGGTTTAGTAATCAGGGTTTAGGGTTTACAGCTTAGGGTTTAGGGTATGACATTTAGGCTTTGGGCTTTAGGCTTTAGGGTTTTGTGTTTAGGGTTTGGTGGTTTGGTTCTTTGGTTTAGGGTTTTAGGATTTAGGGTTTAGGCATTACGTTTTAAGGATTAGGATTTTGGGTTTATGGTTAAGGGTTTTTTAGTGTTTAAGGTTTAGGGCTTATGCTATAGGGTTTTGTGTTTAGGGTCTAGGGGTTTCGGTTTTGGGTTTAGGGTTTACGGATTAGGGTTTAGGGTTTTGGGTTTAGGTTTTAGGGATTAGGGCTTAGGGTTTATGGTGAAGGGTTTAGTGTTAAAGGTTCAGGGTTTAGGGATTATGGTTTATGGTTTAGCGTTTACGGTTTGGGGTTTAGGGTTTGGGGTTTATGCTTTAGGGTTTTGGGTTTAAGGTTTAAGGCTTTGGGTTATTGGGTTTAAGGTTTATGGCTTTGGGTTAACGGTTTATGGTTTCGGGTTTTGGGTATAAGCTTAAGCGTTTTTTAGTTGGGTTTGGGGTTTAAGGTTTATCGTGTAGGTTTTAGGATTTTGATGTTAGGGTTTAAGGTTTAGGGTTTAGGGTATAGGGTTTTGGGTTTAGGGTTTAGGTTTTAAAATTTAGGGTGTAGGGTTTAAGGTTTACGGTTTAGGGTTTAGGGATTTGGGTTTTATGGGTTTTGGGTTTCGGTTATTGGGTGTCGGGCTTAGGGTTTAGGTTTCAATATATAGGGTTTAGGGATTAAAGTTTAGTGTTTAGTATTTAATGTTTAGGGTTTAGGGATTACGGTTTAGGGTTACGGTTTAGGGTTTGGGGTATGGGGTTTATGTTTTGAGTTTAAGGTTTAGGGTTTGCGGTGTAAGGATTTGGGATGAGGGTTTAGGGTATAGGCTTTATGGTTGAGGGTTTAGGGTTTAGGGTTTAGGGTTTAGGGTTTAGGGGCCGAGGTTTTAGGGTTTAGGGCGTTGTTTATAGGCTTTATACTTTAAGGTTTCGGGTCTAGGATTTTGGGTTTAGGGTTTAGGGATTAGGGTTTTGGGATTTTACGGTTTTGGTGTTTAGGGTTTGGGGTTTAGGATTTGGGGTTTCAAGGTTTAGGATTTGTGGTGAAGGGATTAGGGTTGAAGGTTTAGGGTATAGGCTTTAGTGTTTATGGCTTAGGGTTTAGGTTTTAGGGTTTAGGGTATAGATATTATGGTTAGGGTTTAGGTTTAGTCGTTTGGGGTTTAGGGTTTTGGGTTTAGGGTTTAGGGTTTAGGGTTTAGGGTATAGGGTTAGGGTATCGTTCTTTAGGGTGTAGGGTTTTGGGTTTGGGGTTTAGGGGTTGGCGTATATCCTTTAGGCTTTAAGGTTTTAGGGTTTAGGATTTTGGGTTTAGGGTTTGGTGAATTAGGTTTACGGTTTAGGGTTTAGGGTGTAGGGTTTATGGTTTATGGTTTAGGTTTTAGGATAATAGTTTAGGGTTTAGGGTTTGTGGTTTCGGGTTTATGGTTTAGGGTTTGGGATAATGGTTTAGCATTCAGGTTTTTGGGTTTAGGGTTTAGGGTTTTAGGTTTTGGGTTTAGGATTAAGGGTTTAAGGTTTAGTGTTTTGGATTTAGGGTTTACTGTTTAGAGTTTAGGGTTTAGTGGTTAGGGTTTTGGGGTTCGGGTTTAGGGTTTTGGGTTTTGGGTTTTGGGTTTAGGGGCTTGGGTTTTTGGGTCTAGGTTTTGGATTTGGGGTTAACGGTTTAAGGATTAAGATTTTGGGTTAAGGGTCTAGGGTTTAGAGTCCAGTGTTTAGGGTTAATGTTTGGGGTTTAGGATTTGGGGTTTATGCTTTTGGGTTTAGGGCAAACAGTTTAGGGTTTAGGGTTGAGGGTTTCGGGTTTTGTGTTTTGGGTTTAGGTTTTGAGGTATAGGCTTTAAGGTTTAGGTTTTGGGTTTATAGTTAAGGAATTATGGTTTAGGGATTAGGGTTTAGGGTTTAGGGTTTACGGTTTAGGGTTTGGGGTATGGGGTTTATGATTTGAGTTTAAGGTTTAGGGTTTGCGGTGTAAGGATTTTGGATGAGGGTTTAGGGTATAGGCTTTAGGGTTGAGGGTTTAGGTTTTAGCGTTTATGGTTTTTTGTTTAGGGTTTAGGGTTTAGGGTTTAGGGTTTAGGGTTTAGGGTTTAGGGTTTAGGGTTTAGGGTTTAGGGTTTAGGGTTTAGGGTTTAGGGTTTAGGGTTTAGGGCGTTGTTTTAGCAT
>NW_024869328.1:0-14545 GCF_013358625.1 Macadamia integrifolia | reverse complement strand
TTTTTTTTTTTGGGCTTTGGGTTTTGGTTTAGGGTTCAGGGTTTAGGTTTTAGGGTTTATGGTATAGATATTAGGGTTAAGGTTTAGGTTTAGTGGTTTAGGGTTTCGTCTTTATGGATTAGGGTATCGTTCTTTAGGGTTTAGAGTTTAGGGCTTTGGGTATAGTCTCTCATCTTTAAGGTTTCGGGCTTAGGATTTAGGATTTAGGGTTTGGGTAATTTGGTTTAGGGTTTAGGGTTTAGGGTTTAGGGTTAGAATTTAGGGTGTAGGGTTTAAGGTTTTGGGTTCAGCGTTTAGGATAATGGTTTTAGCATTGAGGTTTGAAGGTTTAGGGTATAGGGATTAGGGTATAGGGTTCTAGGTTTTGAGTTTTGGGTTTTGGGTTTAGGGTTAAAGGTTTAAGGTTTAGGGTTTTGGGTTTTGGGTTTAGGGTTTAGTATTTAGAGTTTCGATTTTAGTAGTTAGGGTTTTGGGGTTCGGGTTTAGGGTTTAGGGTTTAGGGATTACGGTTTTGGGTTTTGGGTTTTGGGTTTAGGATTTAGGGTTTTGGGTTTAGGGTTTGGGTTTTAGGTTTTGGTTTTGGCTTTAGGGTTAACGGTTTGAGATATGAGGTATTGGGCTTATGGTTTAGTGTTTATAGTTTAGGGTTTAGAGTTTAGATTTAGGGTTTAGGGCTTGGGGTTCCGTTCTTAGGGCTTAGGGCTTGGGTTTAAGGTTAAGGGTTTAAAGTTTAGGGTTTTGGGTTTTGGATTTATGGTTTAGGTTTAGGGTTTAGGGTTTGGGGTTTAGTGTTTAGGGTTTTTTGTTTTGGGTTTAGGTTTTCAGGTAAAGGCTTTACAGTTCAGGTTTTGAGTTTATAGTTCAAGGATTATGGTTTAGGGTGTGGGATTTAAGGTTTATGGTTTGGGGTTTAGGGTTTGGCGTTTAGGGTCTAGGGATTAGGGTTTTAAGAATTAGGGATTATGGCTTAGGGTTTAGGTTTTAGTGTTTAGGTTTTAGGGTTAGGGGTATAGGGTTTGGTGTTTTGGGATCACAGTTTCAGGGTTTAGAGTTTAGGGTCTTTTGGTATAGGGTCTAGGGTCTAGGGTTTAGGGTTTAGGGGTTAGGTATGGTTTAGGGTTTAGGGTTTGGGGTTTGGGTTTGGTGTTTAGGCTTTATGGTATTCTTGTGGGTTTAGGGGTTTGGGTTTATGATTTAGTGTTTAGGGATTACTGTTTTAGGGCTTGGAGTTAAGGGTTTAGGGTCTAGGATTTTGGGATTTGGGTTTCGAGTTTTGTGTTTTGTTTAGGGATTAGGTTTGGGGTTTAGGGTTTAAGGTTTGGCGTTTCAGGTTTGGTGTTTATGGGTTAGGGTTTAGGGTTTAGGGTTTATGGATTAGGGTTTTTGATTTACTATTTAGGGTTTGGGGTTTAAGGTTTAGTGTTTAGGGTTTAGGGTTTTGGTTTCAGGGATTAGTATTTCGGATTTATTGTTCATGGTTTAGGGTTTATGGTTTTGGGTTAACTGTTTAGGGTTTAAGGTTTAGGGTTTTGTATTATAGGTTAAGGTTTTAGGGTATATGGTTTTACGGTTTAGTTTTAAGGGTTAGAGGTTTAGGTTTTAGGGATAAAGGTTTAGGATTTAGTGTTTTAGGGATTAGGGTTTGGGGTGCAGGGATTAGAGTTGAGGGTATAGGGTATAGGCTCTAGGCTTTAGGGTTTAGGTATCATATTTTGGGCTTTAGGGTTTAGTGTTAGTGGTTTGGGGTATTGGGTTAGGCTATAGGGCTAGGGTATAGTTCTTTTGGATATAGGGTTTAGAGTTAGATGTTTAATGTTTTGGTATTGGGGTTTATGATTCAGCGTTTTTCATCCTGGGTTTAGGGTTTACAGTTTTGGGTATAGGGTATATAGGGTTACGGGTTTGGGGTTTAGGATTTAGGGTTTTTTGTTTTGGGCTTTGGGTTTAGGTTTAGTGTTCAGGGTTCAGGGTTCAGGGTTCAGGGTTTAGGGTTTTGGTTTAAGATTTGGGGTTTGGGGTCTAGGGCTTAGAGTTTTGGGTTTTGGGTTCTGGGTTTAGGATTAAGGGTTTAGGGTTAAGGATTTAGAGTTTAGGGTTTTGGTGTTAGCATTTTGGGTTTAGGTTTTGGGGTATGTTCTTTAGGGTTTGAGGTTTAGGGTTTAGGGTTGAGGGTCTAGGGTTTTGGGTTTAGGGTTTAGTATTTAGGGTTTAGGGTTTATTGTTTAGGGTTTAGGTTTTATGGGTTATGGTTTTTGGGTTTAGGGTTTAGGGTTTAACGTTTGGTGTCTAGGGTTTAGCGATAAGGGTTTTAGAGTTTAGTTATTAGGGTATAGGGTGTAAGGTTTAGGTTTGGGTTTTAAGGTTTATAGTTTAGGGTTTAAGGTTTAGGGTGAGTATTTACGGTTTAGGTTTTAGGGTTTGGGGTTTAGGGTTTGCGGCTTGGTATTTAGTGTTTAGTGTTTAGGGTTTACAGTTCGGGGTTTGGGGTCTAGTGTTTTTGGTTTTTTGTTTAGGGGTTAGGGTTGCGGGTTTAGGGGTTAGGGTTATGGGTTTTTTAGTGTTTAATGTTTAGGGCTTATGCTTTAGGGTTTTGTGTTTAGGGTTTAGGGGTTTCGGTTTTGGGTTTAGGGTTTATGGATTAGGGTTTTAGGTTTAGGGTTTAGGGTTTAGGTTTTAGGCTTTAGGGATTAAGGTTTAGTGTTTATGGTTTACGGCTTAGGGATTATGGTTTATGGTTTAGCGTTTACGGTATGAGTTATGGTTTAAGGTTTATGCTTTAGTTGTTTGGGTTTAAGGTTTAAGGCTTTGGGTTAACGGTTTATGGTTTTGGGTTTTGGGTTTTGGGTTTAAGGTTTAGCGTTTTTCGGTTTTGGGTTTAGGATTTAGGGTTTAGGGTTTGGGGTTTATGATGTAGGTTTTAGGATTTCGGTGTTAGGGTTTAAGGTTTGGGGTTTATGGTTGAAGGTTTAGGGTTTAGGGTTTAGGGTTTAGGGTTTAGGGCGTTGTTTATAGTCCGGGCTTTTAGGGTTTAGGGTTTAGGGTTTAGGGCGTTGTTTATAGGCTTTATACTTTAAGGTTTCGGGTCTAGGATTTTGGGTTTAGGGTTTCGGGGTTAGGGTTTTGGGATTTTACGGTTTTGGTGTTTAGGGTTTGGGGTTTAGGATTTGGGGTTTCAAGGTTTAGGATTTGTGGTGAAGGGATTAGGGTTGAAGGTTTAGGGTATAGGCTTTTGTGTTTATGGCTTAGGGTTTAGGTTTTAGGATTTAGGGTATAGATATTATGGTTAGGGTTTAGGTTTAGTGGGTTAGGCTTTAGGGTTTTAGGTTTAGGGTTTAGGGTTTAGGGTATAGGGTTAGGGTATCGTTCTTTAGGGTGTAGGGTTTTGGGTTTGGGGTTTAGGGGTTTGCGTATATGCTTTAGGCTTTAAGGTTTTAGGGTTTAGGATTTTGGGTTTAGGGTTTGGTGAATTAGATTTACGGTTTAGGATTTAGGGTGTAGGGTTTATGGTTTATGGTTTAGGGTTTAGGGTTTATGGTTTAGGGTTTAGGGTTTAGGGTTTAGGGTTTGGGGTTTAGGATAATGGTTTAGCATTCAGGTTTTCGGGTTTAGGGTTTAGGGATTAGGGTTTAGGGTTTTAGGTTTTGGGTTTAGGATTAAGGGTTTAAGGTTTAGTGTTTTTGATTTAGGGTTTACTGTTTAGAGTTTAGGGTTTAGTGGTTAGGGTTTTGGGGTTCGGGTTTTGGGTTTTGGGTTTTGGGTTTTGGGTTTAGGGGCTTGGGTTTTTGGGTCTAGGTTTTGGATTTGGGGTTAACGGTTTAAGGTTTGAGATTTTGGGTTGAGGGTCTAGGGTTTAGGGTCCATTGTTTAGGGTTAAGGTTTGGGGTTTAGGATTTGGGGTTTATGCTTTTGGGTTTAGGGCAAACGGTTTAGGGTTTAGGGTTGAGGGTTTTGGGTTTTGTGTTTTGGGTTTAGGTTTTGAGGTATAGGCTTGAAGGTTTAGGTTTTGGGTTTATAGTTAAGGAATTATGGTTTAGGGATTAGGATTTAGGGTTTAGGGTTTAGGGTTTAAGGTTTAGGGTTTGGGTTTAGGGTTTGGGCTTTAGGGTTTAGGGTTTTGAGTTTAAAGTTTAGGTTTTATGGTTTTGGTCTTAGTGTTTATTGTTTAGGGTTTAGGGATTAGGGTTTTAAGGATTAGGGTTTGTGTTTTAGGTTTTAGGGTTTGGGTTTTAAGGTTTGGGGTATAGGGTTTGGCGTTTTGGGAATACGGTTTTAGGGTTTAGGGTTTAGTGTACAGGGTGCTGGGTTTTGGGTTTAGGTTTTTCGGTTTAGGGTTTAGTGTTTAGGGTTTGGGGTTTTGCGTTTGGGGATTAGGGTACAGGGTGTTGGGTTTAAGGTTTAGAGTTTAAAGTTTAGGTTTTAGGGTTTTCGTCTTAGGGAATATTGTTTAGGGTTAAGGGATTAGAGTTTAGGTTTTAGGGTATTGTGTTTTGGGATTATAGTTTTTTGGTCTAGGGTTTAGGGTATAGGGTGTAGGGTTTTGGGTTTAGGTTTTGTGGTTTAGGTTTTAGGGTTTATGGTTTTGTGTTGAGGGTTTAGGGGTTAGGGTTTACGGTTTAGTGTTTTGGGATTACAGATTTAGGGCTTAAGGTTAAGTGTTTAGGGTCTAGGTTTTAGGGATTTGGATTTCGGGTTTTGTGTTTAAGTTTTACTTTTTAGGGATTAGGGTTAGGGTTCAGGGTTTAGGGTTTAAGTTTTGGGGTTTAGCGTTTAGGGTTTTGGGCTTAGGGTTTAGGGTTTTGGTTTCAGGGATTAGGTTTTCAGGTTTAGTGTTGAAGGTTTAGGGTTTAGGAGTTTTGGTTAACGGTTTAGGGCCAAAGGTTTAGGGTTTTGTGTTTTAGGTTTAGGTATTTGGGTATAAGGCTTTATGGTTTAGTCTTAAGCGTTAAAGGTTTAGGTTTTAGGGATAAGGGTTTAGGGTTTAGGGTTTTAGGGATTATGGTTTGGGGTTTGAGGATTCGGGTTCAGGGTTCAGCGTATAGGCTTTAGGGTTTCAAGTTTAGAGTTTTGGGTTTAGGTATTATATTTTAGGCTTTAGGGTTTTGGGTTAGTGGTTTAGGGTATAGGGTTAGGGGTTTATAGTTCTTTAGGCAATAGGGTGTAGAGATAGGTGTTTAATGCTTTGGTATTAGGGTTTATGGTTCAGCGTTTTGACTTCAGGGTTTAGGGTTTAGGGTTTACGATTTAGGGTTTTTTTTTTTTGGGCTTTGGGTTTTGGTTTAGGGTTCAGGGTTTAGGGAATAGATATTAGGGTTAAGGTTTAGGTTTAGTGGTTTAGGGTTTAGTGTTTATGGATTAGGGTATCGTTCTTTAGGGTTTAGGGTTTAGGGTTTTGGGTATAGGCTCTTGTCTTTAAGGTTTCGGGCTTAGTATTTAGGGTTTAGGGTTTGGGTAATTTGGTTTAGGGTTTAGGGTTTAGGGTTAGGATTTAGGGTGTAGGGTTTAAGGTTTTGGGTTTTGGGTTTAGGGTTTAGGGCTTAGGATAATGGTTTTAGCATTAAGGTTTTAAGGTTTAGGGTTTAGGGATTAGGGCATAGGGTTCTAGGTTTTGGGTTTTGGGTTTTGGGTTTAGGGTTAAGGGTTTAAGGTTTAGGGTTTTGGGTTTTGGGTTTTGGGTTTTGGGTTTAGAGTTTCGATTTTAGTAGTTAGGGTTTTGGGGTTCGGGTTTAGGGTTTAAGGTTTAGGGGTTACGGTTTTGGGTTTTGGGTTTAGGATTAAGGGTTTTGGGTTTAGGGTTTGGGTTTTAGGTTTTGGTTTTTGTTTTGGGTTTAGGGTTAACGGTTTGAGATTTGAGGTTTTGGGATTATGGTTTAGTGTTTATTGTTTAGGGTTTAGAGTTTTGATTTAGGGTTTAGGGCATGGGGTTTTGTTTTTAGGGCTTAGGGCTTAGGTTTAAGGTTAAGGGTTTAAAGTTTAGGGTTTTGGGTTTTGGATTTATGGTTTAGGTTTAGGGTTTAGTGTTTGGGGTTTAGTGTTTAGGGTTTTTTGTTTTGGGTTTAGGTTTTGAGGTATAGGGTTTATGGTTTAGGTTTTGAGTTTATAGTTCAAGGATTATCGTTTAGAGTGTGGGATTTAAGGTTTAGGGTTTGGGGTTTAGGGTTTGGCGTTTAGGGTTTAGGGATTAGGGTTTTAAGGATTAGGGATTATGGCTTAGGGTTTAGGTTTTAGTGTTTAGGTTTTAGGGTTAGGGGTATAGGGTTTGGTGTTTTGGGATCACAGTTTCAGGGTTTAGAGTTTAGTGTTTTTTGGTATAGGGTCTAGGGTCTAGAGTTTAGGGGTTAGGGGTTAGGTAGGGTTTAGGGTTTAGGGTTTAGGGTTTGGGGTTTGGGTTTGGTGTTTAGGCTTTATGGTATTGTTGTGGGTTTCGGGGTTTGGGTTTACGGTTTAGTGTTTAGGGATTACTGTTTTAGGGCTTGGAGTTACGGGTTTAGGGTCTAGGTTTTTGGGATTTGGGTTTCGAGTTTTGTGTTTTGTTTAGGGATTAGGTTTGGGGTTTAGGGTTTCAGGTTTGGCGTTTCAAGTTTGGTGTTTATGGCTTAGGGTTTAGGGTTTAGGGATTAGGGTTTTCGATTTAGGATTTAGGGTTTAGGGTTTAAGGTTTAGTGTTTAGGGTTTAGGGTTTTGGTTTCAGGGATTGGTATTTCGGATTTATTGTTGATGGTTTAGGGTTTAGGGTTTTGGGTTAACTGTTTAGGGTTTAAGGTTTAAGGTTTTGTGTTATAGGTTAAGGTTTTAGGGTATATTGTTTTACGGTTTAGTTTTAAGGGTTAGAGGTTTAGGTTTTAGGGATAAAGGTTTAGGATTTAGTGTTTAGGGTTTAGGGTTTTGGTTTCAGGGATTAGTATTTCGGATTTATTGTTGATGGTTTTGGGTATAGGGTTTTGGGTTAACTGTTTAGGGTTTTGTGTTATAGGTTAAGGTTTTAGGGTATATGGTTTTACGGTTTAGTTTTAAGGGTTAGAGGTTTAGGTTTTAGCGATAAAGGTTTAGGATCTAGTGTTTTAGGGATTAGGGTTTGGGGTGCAGGGATTAGAGTTGAGGGTTTAGGGTATAGGCTCTAGGCTTTAGGGTTTAGGTATTATATTTTGGGCTTTAGGGTTTAGTGTTAGTCGTTTGGGGTATTGGGTTAGGGTATAGGGTTAGGGTATAGTTCTTTTGGCTATAGGGTTTAGAGTCAGATGTTTAATGTTTTGGTATTGGGGTTTATGGTTCAGCGTTTTTCATCCTGGGTTTAGGGTTTACAATTTTGGGTATAGGGTATAAAGGGTTAAGGGTTTGGGGTTTAGGATTTAGGGTTTTTTGTTTTGGGCTTTGGGTTTAGGTTTAGTGTTCAGGGGTCAGGGTTTAGGGTTCAAGGTTTAGGGTTTTTGGGTTTACGATTTGGGGTTTGGGGTCTAGGGCTTAGAGTTTTGGGTTTTGGGTTCTGGGTTTAGGATTAAGGGTTTAGGGTATAGGATTTAGGGTTTAGGGTTTTGGTGTTAGCGTTTTGGGTTTAGGTTTTGGGGTATATTCTTTAGGGTTTGAGGTTTAGGGTTTAGGGTTTAGGGTTGAGGGTCTAGGGTTTTAGGTTTTGGGTTTAGGGTTTAGTGTTTAGGGTTTAGGGTTTATTGTTTAGGGTTTAGGTTTTATGGGTTATGGTTTTTGGGTTTAGGGTTTAGGGTTTAGCTAGTAGGTTTTAGCATTTTGGTTTTAGGGTTTAGGGTTTAGCGTTTGGTGTCTTGGGTTTAGCGATAAGGGTTTTACAGATTAGTTATTAGGGTATAGGATGTAAGGTTTAGGTTTGGGTTTTAAGGTTTATGGTTTAGGGTTTAAGGTTTAGGGTGAGTATTTACGGTTTAGGTTTTAGGGTTTGGGGTTTAGGGTTTGTGGCTTGGTATTTAGTGTTTAGTGTTTAGGGTTTACAGTTCGGGGTTTGGGGTCTAGTGTTTTGGGTTTTTTGTTTAGGGTTTAGGGTTGCGGCTTTAGGGGTTAGGGTTACGGGTTTTTTAGTGTTTAATGTTTAGGGCTTATGCTTTAGGGTTTTGTGTTTAGGGTTTAGGGGTTTCGGTTTTGGGTTTAGGGTTTACAGATTAGGGTTTTAGGTTTAGGGTTTAGGGTTTAGGTTTTTGGCTTTAGGGATTATGGTTTAGGGTTTATGGTTAAGGGCTTAGTGTTTATGGTTTACGGCTTAGGGATTATGGTTTATGGTTTAGCGTTTACGGTATGGAGTTATGGTTTAAGGTTTATGCTTTAGTTGTTTGGGTTTAAGGTTTAAGGCTTTGGGTTAACGGTTTATGGTTTTGGGTTTTGGGTTTTGGGTTTAAGGTTTAGCGTTTTTGGGTTTTGGGTTTAGGATTTAGGGTTTAGGGTTTAGGGTTTATGATGTAGGTTTTAGGATTTCGGTGTTAGTGTTTAAGGTTTGGGGTTTATGGTTTAAGGTTTAGGGTTTATGTACGGTTTAAGGTCTAGGGTTTGGGGTTTAGTCTTAATGGTTGTGGTGAGGGTTTGGTGGTTTGGGTTTACGGTTTAGTGTTCAGGGATTACTGTTTTAGGGTTTAGGGTTAAGGGTTTAGGGTCTAGGTTTTAGGGATTTGGGTTTCGAGTTTTGTGTTTTGTTCAGGGATATGGTTTAGGGTTTAGGGTTTAAGGTTTGGGGATTAGAGTTTGGTGTTTGTGCTTAAGGGTTTAGGGTTTAGGGTTTAGGGATTAGGGATTAGGGTTTAGGGTTTTGTGCTTAGGGCTTAGGGTTTAAGGTTTGGTGTTTAGGGTTTAGGGTTTTTATTTCAGGGATTAGGATTTCGGGTTTAGTGTTGAATGTTTAGGTTTAGGGTGTTTTGGGTTAACAGTTTTGGGTTTAGGCTTTAGGGTTTTTTGTTATAGGTTTTGGTTTTAGGGTATATGGTTTTATATGGTTTTACGGTTTAGATTTAAAGGTTAAAGGTTTAGGTTTTAGGGATAAGGGTTTAGGGTTTAGGGTTATAGGGATTAGGGTTTGGTGTGTAGGGTTGAGGGTTTAGGGTATAGGCTCTAGGGTTTAGGGTTTAAGGTTTAGGGATTAGGTATTTTAATTTGGGCTTTAGGGTTTAGGCTTAGTGGTTTATCGTATATGGTTAGGGTATAGTTCTTTAGGCTATAGGGTTTAGGGTTAAGTGTTTATTGTTTTGGTATTAGGGTTTATGGTTCTGGGTTTTGCCTCTAGGGTTTAGCGTTTACAGTTTAGGGTATAGGGTATATGGGGTTAAGGGTTTGGGGTTTAGGATTTAGGGTTCAAGGTTTTGGGTTTTGGGTTTAGGATTTGGGGTTTGGGGTTTAAGGCTTAGAGTTTTCGGTTTCGGGTTCAGGGTTCAGTGTTTAGGATTAAGGGTTTGGTGTTTAGGATTTAATGTTTAGGGTTTTGGGGTTAGCGTTTTGGGTTTAGGTTTTGGGGTATAAGCTTTAGAGTTTTATGGTTTAGGGTCTATGGTTTAGGGTCTAAGGTTTTGGGGTTTTGGGTTTAGGGTTTAGGGGTTAGGGTTTATTGTTTAGGGTTTAGGTCTTATGGGTTATGGTTTTTGGGTTTTGGGTTTAGCAAGTATGTTTTAGGATTTTGGTTTTAGGGTTTAGGGTTTAGGGTTTAGGGTTTGGTGTTTAGGGTTTAGCAATATGGGTTTTATAGTTTAGTTATTAGGGTATAGGGTGTAAGGTTTAGGTTTAGGTTTTAAGGTTTATGATTTAGGGTTTAAGGTTTAGGGTTAGTATTTACGGTTTAGGGTTTAGATATTAGGGTTTAGGATTTATGGTTTATTGTTTAGGGTTTGGGGTTTAGGGTTAAGGGTTTTTTAGTGTTTAAGGTTTAGGTCTTATGATTTGGGGTTTTGTGTTTAGGGTTTAGGCATTTCGGTGTTGGGTTTAGGGTTTACAGATTAGTGTTTTAGGTTAGGGTTTAGGGTTTAGGGTTTAGGGTTTAGGGTTTAGGTTTTAGGGATTAGGGTTTAGGCTTATGGTTAAGGGTTTAGTGTTTAAGGTTTAGGGCGATGGGATTATGGTTAACGGTTTGGCGTTTACGGTTTGGGGTTTATGTTTTAGGGTTTTGGGTTTAATGTTTAAGGCTTTGGGTTAACGGTTTATGATTTTGGGTTTTGGGTTTTGGGTTTAAGGTTTAGCGTTTTTGGGTTTTGGGTTTAGGGTTTAGGGTTTTTGGTGTAGGTTTTAAGATTTTGGTGTAAGGGTTTGACGTTTTGGGTTTAGGGTTTAGGGTATAGGGTATAGGGTGTAGGTTTAGGGTTTAGGTTTTAAAATTTAGGTTGTAGAGTTTAAGGTTTATGGTTTAGGGTTTAGGGATTAGGGTTTCTTGGGTTCTGGGATTTAGGTATTGGGTGTAGGGCTTAGGGTTTAGGTTTCAATGTATAGGGTTTAGGGATTAAAGTTTAGGGTTTAGTAATCAATATTTAGGGTTTAGGGATTAGGGTTTAGGGTTTATGGTTTAGGGTTTATGGTATGGGGTTTATGTTTTGGGTTTTGGGTTTTAAGGTTTAGGGTTTGGGGTGTAAGGATTTGAGTTGAAAGTTTATAGGGTTTTGGGTTTAGGGTTTATGGTTTAGGGTTTAGGGTTTTGGTTTTAGGTATTATGGTTAGAGTTTAGGTTTAGTGGCTTATGGTTTATGGTTAGGTGTTTAATGTTTAAGTATTAGGGTTTAGGGTCTAAGATTTTAAGGTTTTGGGTTTAGGGCTTTGGTTATAGGATTTTGGCTTTAAGGTTTTGGGTCTAGGATTTTTAGTTTAGGGTTTATGGATTTACGGTTTGGGGTTTAGTGTATCGGGTTTAGGGATTTGGGTTTCAACGTTTAAGATTTGGGGTGTGGGGATTTAGGTTGAAGGTTTAGGGTATAGGCTTCAGTGCCTACGGTTTAGGGTTTAGGTTTTAGGGTTTAGGGGATAGGTATTATGGTTAGGGTTTAGGTTTAGTGGTTTAGGGTTTAGGGTTTAGGGTTTAGGGTTGTGGGAATAGGCTTTAGGCTTTAAGGTTTCGGGTTTAGGATTTAGGGTTTAGGGTTTGGGGAATTAGGTTTTAGGGTTTAGCGTTTAGGGTTAAGGGTGAGGATTTAGGGTGTAGGGTTTATGATTTAAGGTTTAGGGTTTAGGTTAATGGTTTAGCTTTCTGATTTTAGGGTTTTGTGTTTAGGGATTAGGGTTTAGGGTTTTAGGTTTTGGGCTTAGGATTAAGGGTTTAAGGTTTAGGGTTTTGCTTTTATGGTTCAGTGTTTAGAGTTTAGGGTTTAGTGGTTAGGGTTTTGGAGTTCTGGTTTAGGGATTAGGGTTTAGGATTTAGGGCTTTGGGTTTAGGGTTTTGGGTTTAGGTTTTTGATTTAGGGTTAACGGTTTGAGGTTTGACGTTTTGAGCTTAGGGTTTATGGTTTAGGGTTTAGATTTAGGGTTTAGAGTTTGGGTTTAGTGTTTAGGGTTTAGGGTTTAGATTTAGGGTTTAGGGTTTGGGATTTAGTGTTTAGGGTTTAAGGTTTGGGTTTTGGGTTTAGGATTTATGGTTTAGGGTTTTGGGTTTAGGCTTTAGTGTTTATAGTTTAGGGTTTAGGGTTTAGGTTTAGGTTTAGGTTTAGGGTTTAGGGTTTGGGGTCCAGTGTTTCGGGTTTAAGGTTTGGGGTTTAGGATTTGGGGTTTATGATTTTGGGTTTTGGGTAAACGGTTTGGGGTTTGGTGTTTAGAGTTTTCAGTTTTGTGTTTTGGGTTTATGTTTTGAGGTATAGGTTTTATTGTTTAGGTTTTGGGTTTATAGTTCAAGAATTATGGTTTAGGGATTAGGGTTTAAGGTGTGGGTTTTTGGGTTTATGTTTTGGGATTTTAGGTTTGGGGTTTAGGTTTTAGGGTTTGGAGTTTAAGGTTGAGGTTTCAGGGTTTTGGTCTTAGGGTTTATTGTTTAGGGTTTTGGGATTAGGGTTTTAAGGATTAAGGTTTGTGTTTTAGGTTTTAGGGTTTAGGTTTTCGAGTTTAGGGTATAGGGTTTAGTGTTTTGGGATTACGGTTTTAGGGTTTAGGGTTTAGGGTACAGCGTGGAGGGTTCAGGGTTTAGGTTTTGTGGTTTAGGGTTTAGGGTTTAGGTATAGTTTAGGGTTTAGGGTTTGGGGTTTTGGGTTTGGGGTTTAGGCTTGATGGTTTTGTGTTGAGGGTTTAGGGGTGAGGGTTTAGGGTCTTGGTTTTAGGGATTTGGGTTTCGGGTTTTGTGTTTATGGTTAAGGGTTTAGGGTTTAGGCTTTAGGGTTTAAGGTTTGGGGCATAAGGTTTGGTGTTTATGCTTTAGGGTTTTGGGTTGAGCGTTAAGTGCTTAGGGCTTAGGGTTTAGGGTTTAAGGTTTATTGTTTAGGGTTTTGGGTTTTGGTTTCAGGGATTAGGATTTTGGGTTTAGTGTTGAAGGTTTCGGGTTTAGGGTTTTGGATTAATGGTTTAGGGTTTACGGTATAGGGTTTTGTGTTTTAGGTTTAGGGCACGGGGTGTTGGGTTTAGAGATTAGGTTTTGCAGTTTTGGGTTTAGGGTTTTGGGTTTAGGTATGATTTAGTGTTTAGGGTTTGCGGCTTTGGGTTTGGGGTTTAGGCTTTATGGTTTTGGGTTGAGGATTTGGGGGTTAGGGTTTACGGTTTAGTGTTAAGGGATTACTGTTTTAGGGCTTAGGGTTAAGGGTTTAGGGTATTGGTTTTTGGCATTTGGATTTTCTGGTTTTGTGTTTGAGGTTTAGGGTTTAGGGATTAGGGTTTAAGGTTTGGGGTTTAGGGTTTGGTGTTATGCTTTAGGGTTTCAAGTTTGTGTTTGAGGTTTAGGGTTTAGGGAGTAGTGTTTAAGGGTTGGGGTTTACAGTTTAGTGTTTAGGGATTACTTTTTAGGGCTTAGGGTTAAGGGTTTAGGGTCTTGGTTTTTTGGATTTGGGTTTTGGGTTTTGTGTTTGAGGTTTAGGGTTTAGGGATTAGGGTTTAAGGTTTGGGGTTTAGGGTTTGGTGTTTATGCTTTAGGGTTTAGGGTTTAGGGTTTTAGGCTTAGGGTTTAGGGTTTAACTGTTTAGTGTTTAGGGTTTAGGGTTTTGTTTTCAGGGATTAGGATTGCGGATTTAGTGTTGAAGGTTTACGGTTTAGGGTTTTGGGTTAATGGTTTGGGGCTTGGGATTTAGTGTTTAGGGTTTAGGGTTACAGTTCAAGGTTTGGGGTGTTGTGTTTCGGGTTTTTTGTTTAAGGTTTAGGGTTTTGGGTTTTTGGTTAATGGTTTAGGGTTTTCGTTTTATGCTTTTGTGTTTTAGGTTTAGGTTTTAGGGATAACGGTTTAGGGTTTAGGGTTTTAGGATTTGAGTTTGGGGTGTAGGGATTAGGGTCTAGGTATTATATTTTGGGCTTTAGCGTTTTGGGCCAGTGGTTTAGGGTATAGGGTTAGGCTAAAGTTCTTTAGGCTATAGGGTTTAGAGTTAGGTGTTTAATGCTATGGTATTAGGGTTTATGGTTCAAGGTTTCGACTTCAAGGTTTAGGGTTTAGTGTTGAGGGTGTAGGGTATATAGGGTTAATGGTTTGGGGTTTAGGATTTAGGGTTTTTTTGTTTTAGGCTTTAGGTTTAGGTTTAGGGTTGAGGTTTAGGATTTGGGGTTTGGGGTTTAGGGTTTGGGGTTTGGGGTTTGGGGTTTGTGGTTTAGGGCTTAGGGTTTTGGGTTTCCGGTTCTAGGTTTAGGAGGGTTTGGGGTTTAGGATTTAGGGTTTAGGGTTTTGTGTTTAGGGTTTAACGATAAGGGTTTAGGTTTAGTTTAGGGTTTAAGGTTTAGGGTTTAATGTTTAGTGTCAGTATTTACGGTTTAAGGTTTAGGTATTTGGGTTGAGGGTTTGGGGTTTAGGGTTTGGGGCTTGGGATTTAGTGTTTAGGGTTTAAGGTTTTCAGTTCAGTTTTTGGGGTTTAGTGTTTCGGGTTTTTTGCTTACTGTTTTGGGTTTAGGGTTTTGGGTTAATGGTTTAGGGTTTAGGTTTTTTGCTTTTGTGTTTTAGGTTTAGATTTTATGGTGTTTTACGGTTTAGGTTTAAGGGTTATAGGTTTAGGTTTTAGGGATAAGGGTCTAGGGTTTAGGGTTTTAGGGAATTAAGTTTGGGGTGTAAGGATTAGGATTGAGGGTTTAGGGTATAGGTTTTAGGGTTTTGGGTTTAGGGTTTAGGGTCTAGGTATTATATTTTGGGCTTTTGGGTTTAGGGCTAGTGGTTTAGGATATGGGTTAGGGTATAGTACTTTAGGCTATAGGGTTTAGAGTTAGGTGTTTAATGCTATGGTATTGGGGTTTATGGTTCAAGGTTTTGACTTCAAGGTTTAGGGTTTAGTGTTGAGGGTGTAGGGTATATAGGGTTAATGGTTTGGGGTTTAGGATTTAGGGTTTTTTTGTTTTAGGCTTTGGGTTTAGGTTTAGGGTGTTAGAACTCCCTATGGGTTTGAGTTTGAAACCCTATTGAGGAAACCACACAGGAAAAACAAGAACACGAATCTAATAAAATTATGGAGGA
>NW_024869327.1:0-25116 GCF_013358625.1 Macadamia integrifolia | reverse complement strand
CCAATATGTATCTTAATTTTGACCGACCGATTCGGCGACCGATACCGATACTTTAATCCTTGCCCCCATAGCAGCATGGTTTGAAATCTCGCCAAAATTTCGGAATTTTGGTTTTTTTTTTTTTTTTTTTTTTTTTGTCGTAACGAAATAAGGCCCGAAATAACATTTGTACAATATTTCGGTCAAAATTTTGGTATCGTTTCGGTATCTCGCCTGTCTCGGTACATTCCATGTGTTATAAATATCATATCTCGGTCGAAATTTCGACTCTGTCTCGCCTATCTCGGTGTTTTTGGTTCCATTTGCATATTTTGAAGGAAAAACACTCCAAGTCTCGAACAAGCCTCTAATTAGCTACATCATCACACTTTTTGACTTCCATTGGACTCCTACAAGATCAACACTTTCAAAGCTTAGGAAATGTAAAGTTCTTTCTCCAAACCAGGTAAAATTTTCAGAACAGTTCGACGATTGCTGCCAAACAAAGGTGCAACTCTAAAACAATGTCATGTTCTAATATTTTTTTCATTTTTATGTTCTAAGCATGTTTATTAACCTTAAAATAAGTTACCCACCAAGTTTTAGGTCAAAATATGGCTGCTTGACCACCGAAACAAATAAAAAAAATCCACTATTTCGGCCGAAATTTTGTCGAAACGAAACAAAACTTCAGTTTCTAAACCCACCAAAACATCGAAACGAAACGAGATTTCAAACCTTGCATAGCAGTCGCATCCCACAGCCGGTTTGGACTGGTTTTGTGGCCTTGTTCTTGCGATCTACACCATCTCTCTCCATCTTAAAAAAAAATTAAAAAGATAAAATAAAAAAATAAAAAAACTCGTCCACGAGTTTGGTTGAGTTGTTGAATCAAACTTGCATGATCATCTTCTAGTGGGTAGTAGACTCCGCAATCATCAACACAGTATGCTGCCCTTTTGGCTATGATACCAGTTAATGTAGGACCAGTTCCCAGCTAATAACTAGGAATTAATTCCAGAACAAGATCATAGGTGCTGCCAGTTGATAGATTGAAACAGAAGAGATGCTACGGGGAAGAAGCATCCATCCAAAAGGGGGATACAACAAAACCCAGGGGGAGGGGGAAGCCATTAATAAAAGAAAAATATGAATATATGATACATATAACTAAGGGGGTTGGAGACGAGAGGCAAGGTCCAAGAATAGGCTAGGTGCCTATTTCTCCAAGTATCAGGGCAAAAGCATAGTTGTGGAGAATTTCATTCCTGATCTCAAAAGCAATGGCCTGACCAATCTACTCAATAGATCACAAAGAGGCAGTCCATCTTCTTTTGTTCCTTTCCCACTATATATGATGGATCACCACATTGAAAGCCATCTTCCTAAGAGAATCACAAGAAGGTTTTCCGTTGAAGTTCTTCAACATCCACCTCCATTCTCTGGAAAAAGGGACGATAACCTAGGACTAGGCCCTAATTTCCTAAGAATTCTTTCCCAGATAGATCTAGAGAAAGGACATGTTAGGAATAAATGATCTAGATTTTCAATGGAGTTTCAACACAAACAACAATTAGGAATGATTATACTTTTTGGAAGAAGGAACTCCTACATGAAAAGGGAGTTGGTTCTGGTTCTCCAAGTAGTAAAGGATGTGATGGGGACATCAGTCTAGGTTATCAAGTCTATCAGAGAAGGCATCGTAGAAGACTTCCTAGCTTGGACTCTATTTGGCTGGATGGTTGAGGATCAGCATAGGGCCCACCTTGGAGAGTCACGAAGGACTCCACAATTCTAATTTATTTGGACAGCTTCATATGGGCCCCACTTGAGCACTCAACGCAAGAGAGAACTGCTAGCTTTATTGTTCCTTTTTTTAGGAAAGTAAATTTTACTTTCTTTTACTGAGAATAGAACTCTTTATTCCTTAAAGCATTGGATTAGATTAGGACTCCTTATTTACTTTCCTAAGCTATTAGATTGTGATTAGGTTTCTTTGGATTTTATTATTTATTGAATTGTAAGGCCTACGGCCAGAATTTAGTTAGTGAATAAAACAGAATAACATTGTTGTGCAAGTTATCTCCCTCCCCCCCTCCCCAGAATAACATTGTTGTGCAAGTTATCTCCCTCCCCCCTCCCCCTCCCCCTCCCCCATCATGGAATCTCTTTCTCCCCCCCCCCCAACACATCGTGATGGTATTTTCTCTTCTTCACTTTTTGCAAGGTAACTTCTCTCGATCTCTCTTTCTCTCTTTCTCTCTTTCTCTCTCATTCTTGATATTCTTCTCCCTCCCCTTTATCTATTATTTTCCCTGTTACTTTCACAATAGCATGAGTCCTAACCCCCGTCCACGGTTTTAGTTATTTATTTCCTAATCCCTATTTTGGAAATCCTTTTTTTTTTTTTTTTTTACTACTTAATTTTATTGATTGCATTAAGGATATTTCTGGTTTTGATTATTGGCTGCTAATTTAAGGACTAGGTTAGTAACTGTTGCTGTTGGAATGTTGAAAGTACATGCACCCCATTTGATGTCTTGGTGTGCCATGTCCCCCAATATCTGTTGAGTTGTGTAATTGCTTAGGATTATATTACTCATTGCTACGGTAATTTTCTGGTTCTAAATCTACATATAATTCATGTATGCTGCTGTTATCCCCTTACCTTCAGCCCCTGCCTGAGTTTCACATGATAATATAACCAACCTAGTCAGCCTATATAGGGACTCTAGTTCCTAGGTTTCTCCTTACATCAGAGTGTCTAGGGATGGCAGAACAAAACCAGATCAATCTATACCAGGGTACTTTAGGGGCACAAGATCTCACTAAATTCCAAGTAGAAGAAAATTAGATGAATTAGCCACCCAATTGATTGAATCTCCTCTACCTCTAGTTCTCAGACGAATATTGGAGAGCTTACTCCATGCATCAATACAACAAGAGAATATATTGGGTCCAGGCTTCATCCCTACTAATAGAAGATACCTTAGAGAGCCTGTCAGAGTTAGCATCATATCTAATCTTGTCACTGTAAATATTAATTAACACACCATCAGGGTGCCAATTGTCAAGCCACAAAAAGGCGTCAAAACCATCATCGATGGCAGACTGTATAGGGTTAGAAACAAGGTGTATGCATTTTAGAAATTTTCTCCAAGCCCAAGAAGCATCCACAAGGCAAGAAGTCGTCCAAATGGAATCAGATCTCAAGTAAAAAAAAAAAAAAAAAAGAGCAACCCAGTGCACGAGGGCCCTGCTATTGCAAGGTCTGGGAGGGGCAAGTGTGTACGCAGCCTTAACCCCTACTTCGCAGAAAAAGCTATTTCCAAGTTTTGAACCTGTTACCAACAGGTTGCAATAGTGCAACTTAACCGTTGTGCCACAGGCTCGCCCACTAGAATCAGATCTCAAGTATCTGGGATTAATCCAGTCAACCCATATGCTCTTTCTTCTAGGGACAATCCTCCAAATGAGTTTAACAATACAGGCAGCGAGTCTTATTAAACTTCCTAAGTATAAACCCATTGTTAAAAAAACATTGCATGTCACAAATAACGTCAGACCCAACTGTATCCCAATGAAGTTGAAAAAATCAACCAAGCATTAAAGGGTTTGTATGATAAGAAATTTTGGTACTTTGTGATTTTTGTAGGTGCACAGTTCATAAAATTCGCTAAGTTGGGGGGAGGGGAAAATAATTGCTAAAATGTTAACTAATGTGAGAGAGCAAAACTGAGTCTTCAGTTATCCTAAAACCTACGAGATTCAAGATGCTAAATTTTGTTGACATGGTGTCGCTGGGTAGTCGATGTATAGAAGAATCAGGTGTTGCAATTGTCTTCCTTCAACCACTTAATTCTGGAGCGTTGAGCCCAGTTAGTCTCCTCTTGTTGCAAAAGATCTTCTATGTCTGTTGTGATTATCTTCACGCTTACGGAGGGATGCCCTCTGTGGGTTACCTTGAATAGCTTCCCCAGAGCCTCAGTCTCCTAAATATCTCAACTTGGCATTGCTAAAAGTCTGTCAGATCCATTTCTCTGGATACATCTGACAGTTCTAGAGTTTGTGATATAGTTTGAAGAGAGCTGAGCCAGGGACATAAGATAGCCATGCACCAGTGACAGTAGGTTGTGGGTCTGGGTGATCTCCCACTTTGCTTCAAGCAGAAGTGAGAAGGTTGTTTCCACTTTTAGACAAGGTGTACAATTACTGGGGTATGGTTGGATCCCAACATCGTTTCTTGGTGTATTGTGGTGCCCACAAAATAAATGAGGAACAACCTGATGCCAAATACTTTGTCTATGCACCATAATCAGGCCCCCACCTTTCGTTTGTTTGATCAAGAGAAGGCAGGGCTGTTGAAACGAAGTTCAAACAGATTACATTCGTGGATAGCATTTCAAAAATGAGAAGTGGAGAGAATTTAGATGCTCACATATTTCTTATCAATTGATAAAGTTACATTAAAATCACCTAAACAAAGACAATCCCTCCCCCCCCCCCGGGGATGTAGATCGCAGGAACGAGACCCCGAAACCAGTTCAGATCGGTTGTGGGATGCGACTGCTGTGGGAGGCAGCCTGGTCTGGTGAGGCTTGGTTCTTGGTTCTTGGTTCTTGGTTCTTGATTGGAAAACTCAAGGACAGCCTGCATGTAAAAGAATTAAAGATTCATTCAAAATTTGTGGGCCCCATTCCTGACCATAACATGGGGGAATTTTTGGGGTTGGTTGATGACTTGCGGGAGGAGGAATTAGTGGAAGAGTTTATATTTTCTTGGATTCAATTACTATTTTCGTGGAGGTGATTTTTAGGGGATTATTTCCAGATCTTATGGGCCCACGGCCGGCTGTGTGAAATCAATTTGAAGATTAATTGGCAACTGCTGGATCTTTGCTTCACAAGGAATCGATTTGGTTATCTTATTTACATTTTAAATTTGTTTCTTTCCTATTTTCTTGTAATAGGTGATGGCTAGTTTCCAATTAAGAATGGATTTTATTTTGATTTGGATTTGTAATAGGAAAGTTTTTGTTCAGTCAATTAGGTTGTAATTGATGATCAATTCTATAAATAGAAAATAAGGCTGATCTACAGCCGAGGATTGAATCAAAAAAAAAAAAAAAAAAGCTTTGTGCTGAAAAACTGTGATATGCAGTGCTGTGAGAGACAACTTGGGTGAGATGCCCTATGGAAGAGTGAGATGCTCGACCCAACGTCCCAACTTATTCCCCTTCCCCATATATCTTCTATTTATTTTTCATCTATAATTTACTAGTTTCCTGCGACACCATCAAATCTGAATTTCTGGACAGCAAGTTTCTTGGAATGTTCTATCAGTTACTGGAATGTCTATCCTACTGTAGGGTTGGTTCTTCCCTGGAACATACTTCTACATTACCCCCGGGTTACCGATTTCCCTAGCTGGGAAAGTTCCCTTCAAAAACCTATTCTCCAAAAACCCATCATCCAAGAGGAGTTGGAGAAGCTAAATCTGAGAAAAGAAACCGTAGACGCAGCAAACCTGAAACAGAGCAGGTTCGTTATAGGTTCCAGAGCAACCAACTGAAGGCGATCCGAAATTATGAGAAGATAACAGTAGTCGAGAGGTTTCCCTCCCTTGGAATAGAAAACCCTTATAGGCTTAGATAGAGCAACCTCACGCAGAGGTAAAATTTCTATATCTTACTTTCAGTTATTTGGATGAACCAGATCTCCATGAGTTTAATATTATTGATAACTATGTTGATTGAGCATGGTCCATCATTACGGTTTAAACAACAAAACCCTTCTACTGTTTCATAGCTTCAGAATTCTAGATCGCTACGAAATGTAATACATGCACGGATAAGGCACTCCCATTACAACTTATTGCACCTCTTATAATATCCCACTAGAAATGTGAATTTCTTAGCTCAAAAGAAACCTATTTTATTGAAGATGACAAGCTACAAAAATAAATAAATGTTGCATCTCATTCTGATGCTTGGTTCATTGAATATTGATCTGTTGACAACATGAACAGATCAGAAGCCAAGTAGTTAATCATCAATTTGTTGTGGACAAGTCCCTTGACCATTCACTGTGAAACAAGAGGGAAAGGAACAAGGACAGATCATATCATTAGTAAGTAATTAAAAATGAGAAAAGATTGAAGAAATTCTTAGTGTAGCAGAAAAGAAAGCATTCACAGAAACTCACTTGGCCCACATCCGCAGTAGGTCATATTCCACACTTGAGCACAGATGCCGCTTCCATTAGGACAACCTGAGCGGCACCATTTCACACACTCCGCGGTATCAGAGAGTTTTTTGGGGTTGCACAATTGGGAAGGTAGGTACCTTTTGCAGCAAAATGTATGTGGTTGGCCATCTGAAACCAAACAAGATTATCTCACCTCCAGTGTAGATGATCTGCAAAAACTATATATTGACAATAAGAAGAGGATAAGAACTCACTTGCAGCAATGACTATGCAGGCGAATATAAAGATAATTAGAACCCTAGTTGTTGCCATTGCCTCCTTGGGTCTTGATTCTTCCTATGGTCTTGTTCTTTTGTTTGAGGCCTTGAGGTGGTGGTTTATGTAATGGTTAGAGATACCTTCCAAAGTGAGCTGAAATGAGTTATGTTTACTAAGTTGATTGGTGGATGTGAAACACAAGCTCCCATAATAAGAATTTCTCTTATCAAAATGAAAAATCTGAGCCAAAAATCTTCCCTTCGTAATGAACGATCACCCTCTTTCTTTGGGTTATTTTTAGAACTGGATTAAGAACTGGACAATATTTTTGGTAGAAATTTTTAGTGTTGGATATGAATGGGTCACTTTTAGTAAGTATTTTTTTTTGGTACAACAATTTTAGTAAGTTGATGGGGATCGATGTGAAACATCTCTCCCATAGTCCCATGATAAAAATTTCACGGTCACCAAAAGAAATCTTATTCATAGGAGTCAAAAATCTTTATTATCCTATTTACGGGGGATAAGAGTTATTACATCACATACAGAATCATTACTAATTTGATACAACACGTTGGCTGCAAGGGCGTTAATGAAATGAGTAGTTGCCTCAGATGATTTCCAGTCCATGTAACAAAAAGAACTATTCTTGTACTATGCATGAATATCTGAAAAAACCGTTAAGAAATGCCACGGTCATGGGACATCATCATTCGGGTGGGGAATAAGTTGAAGTAGCTCCTTTGTCATGAACCATATTTCTATGATATTCCATCTTGATTCAGACGCCAAGTTTAAACCTTTCAAAATGCCAATAGCTTCAATTTCCACCATCTGTTTACCTTGAGTGGTTTCGGATTGAGGTAAAAAAAAGCATCCCTTGTAAAGATGCCATAGACCTAACCTGAATCTGATGACAAGTAGTTAGTAGCACCCGCACAAACCAAAATGGGAAATATTACAAAAAAAAATGGAAAAGTTGGTTGTCTTGCCAATAAAAAATCCATCACAATTTTTTGTATTATTCCGAATTTGGTTCCTATGTAACCAAAAAAAGATGGTAATTGCAAAAACAAATCCACCAAAAAAAAAAAAAAAATATTTGCCAAAGGAACACAAACACCTACTGATTTCAGACTTGCTTATCCTCATTTATGTATGAGATTGTGTATACTGATTTTTTTGGTAGAAAGATAATCTATTGATCACCTCAAATTACACTCAAGTCATCCGTACCAGCATATACAAATGGACATGGATCGGAATTAGGCCAAGGGTATCTACTACAACATTAGTAGCCCTTAGAATAAAAAAGGACTTACAAACATCAAAGTAAGAAGATGGATGTACAATATCCTCAATCATAGGCCAAATTGATAACGTTGAGTGCTTAGTGGAATCGGTCAAGTAGGAGATAACCTCTTGATTGTTGCTCTCAACTAAAACCTTATATGCTCCTTTCGATCACGAACCCCAAACCTTCTTGGACTGCAATGGCCTCCCCCATTGGCGAAAGTAAGGTTTGGAACACTATCACTGAAAGGCGGATGTGGGAGGAGTGATCCTGCTGAGAGGATCCAACACCGCCACATGGCAATGGCCCTGATGGTCATGTAAGAGAAAATCAATACCCCACTGTTGCGTAATTGGTTGAAAGATGCATCACAACTTAATTTGTAAAAATCAGGTGGGGTGGGAGACCAAGTAGTAGATGGGGAAGATGATGCCGAAGGGGTACCAAAGTTCTTTATGAAGCCAAAAATTGTGCATATGTATAGTGTAACAATGTCTTAGACTTCCTACCAAAGAGAGAGAGGGGACAAAAGAAAAAGGACAAGGAAACCTTATCAGTTTAGCATTCCCATGTTCAAACACAACAGGGGGTGAAAATATCTAGCGCGTGTGAGGGCAACTAGGTTTTATCACACCTAGTTGTGTCTAGACATGGGAAACTCTAGACTAGGGATGTCAATCGATCAGGTTGGGCCGATCTCCGTCGGGCTTAGTGGGGCCTTGCGCACCTATACCTTTGGACCGTGACCTACCTATATAAGGAATGAGTCGGTCTCGGTCTGCCTCAATAGGGTTCTGGGCTTTAACTGGTCTTCTCCTAATCGAGCTATATTCGGGTCTTAAATAGGATAATGTACCAATAAAACCTTAAACAATCCTTAAATGATCTTTAATTGTCTTAGATTTAAGATACTTTAATATATTTTATTAAATCATCAACAATTTAGAAAAGATATTACACTTAATTACATTCAATAATTGATAAAAATATTAATATGTACTCTATTCTATAATTTTAAAAAAAAATCAAAATATAAATAAATGATCGGGCTAAACATGTCGAGCAAAGTTGAACTTATAAACAGGTCAGGCCGGTCGGACACCTATCAAGCTTACCCCTTGCACGGTATACTACCTGTTTATAAAAGGGTGAGACCTGAGCCCGACACTTTTAATAATTAGTGCAGGCCATGCTGGTCTTTAAACGGTTAGGCCTGATTGGTTTAAGCTATGCGGGCTTGGGATTGGCACCCCTACTCTAGATGGATAGGGTTCTCTTCTCCTAAAAGAAAACAATGTTTTAGACTTTACCAGAAAGACAAGAGTTAGTCTGTAGAGAACTCGAGATGGTTAAAAAAGCATAATCACTTGGTAGGAAGAGAAATTGAGAACTCCCAGTCCAAAGAAAAAAAAAAAAAAGGAAAAATCTTCCAAATGCCCATTTGCTACCAACTTTTTTTTTTTTTTTGGGTAGAACTTAGTATCATTATTACTCTCCCTATTTGTTAGAGGTCAAAATGCCCTTCATTGTTCCCTAACACCCATCCAAATGCAATGGTGACCATTGGCCATAAAAGAAAGCATGAGCAAAACTTGGTGTTACACTAAATACCTGGATTTACCATTGGATTCCAAGACTTTATGTTAGAGGAGTGGATTTATGACTTTATTTGGTAAAGAAGTGTGGAATATGTTAGTTTTTTTTAGGGAAATTGTCTTGTACCACCCCTAAAAATCCCCATAACTTGGAGTGACCCCCAAAATGAAAATAATATCCACCGCACCCCTAATTTGTAACGCCGTTAAGTGAAAGCAGGAAATGACCTTTTTACCTTCTACTTAAACTCTAAAAAAGAGCTCATTTTTACCATTCCAAACCCTTACATGCTCTCACCATCAGCTCAGCCGCGACGCTAGCTGGGCGAGTATAACTTTAACAGCAATTGCGATGGATAGCTCCGCACTAGATCTTCATCCGCGACTCTAGCTGGGTGAGTATGACGTTAGCAACAACAGGCAGCAACGGTGGATAGCTCCACACCAAATCTTCATCTGCGACCCTAGCAGTACGAATAGCAATGGGGTTTTGAAGGCTTTATAGAAAGCACTAGCAACAATTGGAGTGTGACCTCATATTCTATCTCTAAGCCAAGAACCGAAGGTAAGTGGGACTTGTTACTTTCTCATATGGGGTGTTATCCTTCAACTTGGTGTTCAACCAGGGAGGATGCGTTGACTCAGACCTTCAAGGGTTTAATATTTCAAATTGGTTGCTATGTGTTGATTTAGAACAAAACAACCAAATTGGTAAACTCTCAAATTGGTATCTCTGTATTGATTTAGAACAGAGGATATTATACATCTTGTTTTAATTGTTGTGTAGTGTGACATAAAGAAAATCCTATTTCAATATTGATAGAATTTGATCTAGTTTTAAGCTTTATTCTTTATTGTTGTGTAGTGATCTAGTTTTAATTCTTCTCATATGTAGTGGTGATTTGAATGTAATGTTTTTTTACAGATATACCATGTCATCTAGCAGTGTTAATGACTCTTCTAACTCCAAATGTCCATTAAATTATCGGAATTTAAGATGTGGATGTAATAGAAAGGCAGCAGTGAGGATTTCTGAATCTGTCCAAAACATGAACAAACTCTACTACTGTTGTTCAGAGTTTCCCAAAGGAGGCTATGGTTTTTTTCATGGTGTTCACCCGTGCAAGGAATTCCTGAAACTACTGCACATGAAACCACAGTATATGGAAGAGTTATACAAATGGAATAACAGATGAAGGATTTCTTTTGTCAAAACTCTACTACTGTTGTTTAGAGTTACCAAGAGGTGGCTATGGTTTTTTTCTTGGTGTTCATCCGTGGAAGGCATTCCTGAAACTACTGCACATGAAACCACAGTATATGGAAGACTTATACAAATGGAACAACAGATGAAGAATGAGCTACAAATGTTGACAGAAGAAATCCGTAGTTTGAAGAATATATTGAATGTGATGGGTCAGATTGTAATGGTTATTGTTGTTGTTTTTTTCATATAATTGAGTGGGTAAGCTTAGTAGAAGCTTATGAAGGACATGTCAAATCTGTAGTTACCTATTACAATGAAATTGAGGTTGATTTGCAATTGTGTTGTCTAAATGGGGATGTACTATATCAGAATGTTTGGAGTGACCTGTTTACTATCAATACTTAGGTATAAGATGAATCTAAAATTACTAGATCTTAAATAAACAAGAGTTGCACCAAACTATTACAATACCATCAAAAAGTTAAGGCCACGTAGTCAAGACCAATGTCAACTAGAGACCATCCAAAAACATTACAACACCCTTAAAAAGTCACTCCAAAATCAACTATTTACAAACCAACATCAATCAGAGTAAGTCCTAAAAATTATGACATTAGCTTGGTCCCTATTTTTTACTTCTACCATCTCTTTAGTCATAGCTCTTTTTGCCTTTATCGATGTTGCCTTCCTAGCCATTCTTTTCCTTTGTTTATCTTTTGCATTTATAACAAGGTCTGAAGTAAAAGCTTGAGATCTGGTAATCATTTGGGAGCTGGTAGCTGCATTCACGTCTTCATTCATTTTCTTTCTCTACACATTAAGTCACAAAAAATAAATGGTTTAGATCATTCTAAGGAAAAATATACCCTATATAATAAGTAGAGATTTAAAATGATTATAACTTGAAACCAACTCTCTTATTGGTAGATGGTCCCTTTCCTTGGGTGAGTGGATCTCTTTGGCCAATCCTCTTGTTGTATCCAAATAATTTACACACGTCACCCTGCAGTTGATTACCCTTTTTCCTAACTTTTGAAGGTTCTTCTTCACTAGGCTCTTTTTTCCTATTTTTCCTAGGTTTACTAGGTAGCCCTTTCAATGGGGGGGATGCCATACATCATTACCTTCACTAGCTTCTAGATTTTTCAAATCTGGTACCGGGTGAATCATTTCTCTGTGTGCTATCTTGTATGTCTCTACTTTGTATAATGCATCACAATAGGCTTCAATATCACCTTTGATATACTTACTTAATGTTGCAGCATGTTTACATAGAATTCCTGTAGCTTCCCAAACCTTGCAACAACAGGTCTTGTTTGTCAAATTAACTACAAATCTTGAATTTCCATCAATGACCTCAAATTCAACATATCATGCAGGAATAGCCTTACAAAATCTTGCATCTTCCATGATCAAAGCCAGTTTCTTCTTAATGCTTGGTGTCACCTTACCATCCATATCAACAGATTTTCTATACCTTTTATCAAGTCTTTTCATCAACTTAGCTTTAATCTCATCAACCAGTGTTAGAATAGGCTTGTTTCTTAATTTTCTTACCCAGTTGTTGAAAGACTCAATCATGTTATTTGTAATACGCTCACTTTTTGCTCTAAAATAAAAAAAACATGTCTACTCCACATGGAATGATTATTGTTTTTTATTAACTAGTCATTTGCTTCACTATTGCACTGATTTATCTTGTCATTGCTTTCTTGAAGATGAATTCATTTGGTGCTTTTCATGCTTTCCAAAACTGGGTCTTCAACAACAAACTCGGATATGTGCTCTTGAAATTGTTGTATAAGTGTTTACAATAATTTCTATAGTGGGCATAAGAAAAAATCATAGAAATTACATCAGCAAGTCCCTACAAAACAAATTATTCACACTTAATTAGTTCTTGATATTTACTTCTTAACAGGTAAATGCCATATCAATATAGATTTTCTAAAAATAATCTATTACCTTCTACTTATCTGACATGAATGTGAGACCCATGTCAAAGTTCTCCATCCCAAGTGCTTCTACTAGGCAATACAAAAAATAGAACTAACTATCTTTGCTCTCCACTTTAACTATCTCGAATGCAATAGATATAATCCATTGTTGTCATCCACTGAAACTGCAGACAAGAAGACTCCATCATATCTACCTTTGAGATGACATCCATCTAGACCTTTAAAAGGTCCACAACCATTAAAAAATCTATTTTCGCAAGCTTGGATGCACATAAATAATCTCTTGAATTGAGGAGGTTTGGTCAAGTCATGTGATCATGTCTCTCATATGGCTAGAGCTTGAAATAAATACCAAGGTTAGACCTTCTTAACAGATTGTCTTTTTTTTTTTTTGGGTAACTTTTAACAGATTGTCATAACCAGAAAATTTAGCATATGCATTGACAAAGCTCTCTTCACTCTCTCCTCTTGCCAAACTGTGTGTTTTTATAACGTTGTAGAGGGATCTGCTTCAAAAACAATACTCTTGGTGTAAATTTTCTTTCATACTCTTCACATTCCTTTTTGTAGGTCCACCACTGTGGTGGACCTAATGTCTTAATCTTAAAGGTGGATTTATCCTCCATACATGAGGCATGTACCCTCTAATTGCAACCATCCTCATTACATATAACAGTTACACTGGTTTTCTCATTTTTTTTTTCTCAAAATATCAATTCCTTCTTGTATAGCATAAGTCTAAAGGGCAGCTCTAAAGTGGTAAACATCACAAAACAAAGAGTGTAAAGCAAACTCAACTCTTGTATCGGCATTCTTGTCATAATCTTTGTCATACCCTTCATGATACTCATCAGAGTTGTATTTTGTATCACTGTCATCCTTTGGGTTACCATCTATCTCATGTGGTCTCATTTTATAATACTCATCACCACCATATGCTGAATTACAATTGTCATAATCTCCTAACTCATTGTTTTCCTCTGACTCTAGATATTCTCTGTCATTATCATCATTAACTTCATAATACTGTCATTCTCATCATCATAAATGGCATAATCAGCTTGCATTGGCTGAGTAACTTCTTTGCCCTTACTTCTAGCAAAAACAGTAGTGTTGCTCTTAGCCCTAGCAACACCAGTAGTACTATCACTTCCACCAGATGAGATACTGGACCTACTGACAGTTTTCACATTTTTTGCATCAGTGGTTTTTACATCAACTCTGATAGCACTCAAATTCTCAATGCTTACCTTGCCATGACTAGTACCAGTAGCACTTGAAGAAATTATACCAATAGCACCACCCCTCCTAACAATATGCTTCACAGGCCTACTGGTCGTACCACTTGCACTTGGGGTCACATTGGTCCTTGTTTGGATATTTTCTCTCTTTATTACTAAATCAAAGTAACTATTAATGGTATACTCTGAAGTAATGTACTTGCTTACATGCAAATCATACATACAGACATTGATCCTATCCACATCAATATGTAAGGAAAACATAATCATAAGAGATTGATCTACATTGACATCTATTTCATCCAGATTGGGCAATATACACTTCATCTTGAAGCTTACAGTATGACCTACAGGGGTATACTCTCTGATAAGAGTATTGTATATATCTGACACCATTTCCAAGTGTGAATACAAGTTTGGATCTACTAATAGCTCTACATGTCTCCCATTATAAGTGTAGTGCATCAGATATCTTTTCTCCATTGGTCTCATACTTCTGAACCACAACCATAATTGGGAAAGTGATATCAAACTTGTTCAAATAAATTGGAAACCAAGCTAGCATAAAACAACAGGGGGATATGAACATGTACATTACATATGAGAAATCAATTCATCTAGGGAATTAGTTGAATAAAACAACAGGGGGAAAATCCTAAAGCTTTCATAGCAAGAAAAATGAGAATTTTCCAAAAAAAAAAAAAAGAACAAAAAAAGCTTTCATAGTCATAGCAAGCATTATGAGAATTTCCCAAGAAAAAAAAATGAGAAATCTTTCTCAGTCACACTTTCATGGTCACAACAAGCATTATGAGAATTTACCAAAAAAAAAAAAAAAGGAACTGAAAAATATTTCACAATCACAACAATAGCAAGCATTATGAGATAGTCACACTTTCATAGTCATAGCAAGTTATAGAATTCCACCCCCCCCACCCAAAAAAAAAAAAAAAGTGCTTTGGCAAGTCCCTCAACATACATTCAATAGATTTGGATCTTCGGTTTAAATGTTATCCAAAACCTAAACCTATATTCACATAATAATCGCAATAGGTGACTATTGATCCAACCATCCATGACAAGAGAAAAATGCAGAGAGAAAGAGAGAGAGAGAGAGAGAGAGAGAGAGAGAGAGAGAGAGAGAGTTTAGAGAAAAAATACCCATAGAAACAGAGCAATGAGACTCGAATCTTCTTCATCCTGAGCTGCTTCCTTCTTCCTCTTCCTCTTTTTTTTTTTTTTCTTCGCAAGTAAACGAAGCAAAGCAGTGGTAGTCGGAGTACATTTCCAGTCAGAGCAAAGTTTAGGGATTGTCAAAGTACATTTCAAACACTCTACTTCACTAATTAAGGCTAATGACATAATGGTAAGTTTACATACCCATAAGGGTAGTTTGGCCATTTAGATGATAAGAGACTGATGACATCATCACTAAATGGCCAAATTCTAACAGAATGGTGATGAGCACATTTATTTGTGAAATCTAGGGTAGTAAAACATGTATTTTACATATTTAGAATGGAGCTACCTTGTGTTTTACTCTCTTTTTATAGATTTTGAATTTTAAAGGCCTTAAGGATTATCGGGCGTCGTGTCTCCAATTTTACACATAAAGAGGTTTTGTTTCTTTTTATGGTTGTGAAAAGGACGAAATTATGAGCAAGATAGATATGTTCAATTGAAAGTACATATTCGTTTGGTCACCCGTACAAGTGATTATTCTTTTTGGGCTAAAAAAAGAATAATGGATCAAAACTAAACTGAGATGTAGAACCAGCCCGTTTGTAGTTGTCCCAGGGGTATAAGGAATTTTTCAAATGCCAACAAGGATCGATGGATCACACCCTTAAGTGATTGAAGATTCGTTTTTTGTGAAAACAACTACCTAGCATAGTTGGTGAGTTGTAGTGTGCAAAATCCTTTCCTTGTTAGGAGGTCTCAAGTTCGAACCTTGGTTGCCATTTTTTGAGATTTTTTTTGAAATATTTTCTTTCTCTTACTCATCACTTAAAGGAGGTCGGCCAAGTGGTTGTGCGCAAGTTTGAAGAAGAGAGAGAAAATAAAGAGAAAAAAAAAAAGGAAAAATAAAGAGAAAAAGACAAGGGAATGGATGGATGGAATTTTCCATTAAAATAGAATATTACCCAAATCCAAGTAAGAAAAATCGGTCAAGGGGGGTTTCTTGCACAAGAAGAGAGAGAAAAAGGAAAAAAAAAAAGAAGAGAAAAAAAAGGTAAGAAATAAAAAACCCTTCTACTTCCTACGATACTCTCTCTTCTCTCTCCTCCACCTCACCACAAAATCGTCCAAAAGGGGATCCACCTTTGGATGTCCTCATCTCTTTTCTATTCCCTATAAAAGGGAGTCCACAAAACCCTAAAGGTTGGTCCCTCTCTTCCTCTCTACTTCTCTTCTTAAGTTTTTTTTTTTAGTTGCTCTCTCTCTCTCTCTCTCTCTCTCTCTCTTTACCTTTAGTTCTAGTTTTAGATTTTTTTTTTTTTGCTACTAAACACTTTTTAATCCTCCTTTATTTGATGAATGCAAGCACTTTTGTTTTTGATTTAGTCTTTTAATTTTATGTTTTATGCAATTGAAGTTGTAATTTTCAACCTCTAGTTCTAGGCTTAGTTATAGGTGACAAGAACAAGCTATGGAACATACCATTCAAATTCAATTTTTCTCTTCAGATTTATTTTCTCTAGTACTAGCAATTTCAGATTTGGTTTATTTCAGATCCTGTTTTTAGTACTGGTAGTATTTCAAATCTCAATTAGGTATTCAAGTTCAAGTAAGTAAGTTTCTACAATAGTCTTCTCACCCTCCTCTCATTCCCTCTTCTTGCTAACCCTTCATTCTTAAAGTAGAATTTAAATTTTAGTTTTTACTTTGATACTTTTCCGTTCCCCCAAGGTCTTTGGCTAGATGCATGCGTTGGCTTTGCCCCTCTCTAGCTATGGAATCATCATTTTATTTTGATTCTTTATATTGCATCCCTTCCCCTAAAGCCAAGTAAAAAAGTCCTTATAAGAGTACTCCCTAGTCAAGTAGAGAAGCTCATAATATTTATGGTGCATCCCTCGGGCTAAGTAGAGATACTAACTTGTGTGCCTCTCTCTAGCTTTTTCTCCTTTTTATTTTGTTTATTTACTTTTCAGCACTTTTTATTTCAGCACTTTTACTTTCATTTTTATTTTATTTTAATTGTGTAGTTTGAGTATTTAAATTCCTAGACGTGAATGGTTAGGTCGCTTTTAGATGCATTTGTGTTAGGCTGGTAGTTAGAATTAGATCACCATAACGAATCTGTGCACTTTTGCATTACTAAAAGAAGCCTACAAAAAAGTGGTTGCTCTCCTTGTGTTCAACCCGTTAGCTACACTAATCCATACGTTTGTAGTTACTTTAAAAATTCAAACAAGTTTTTAGAGTTGTTGCCGAGGAGATAATTCCATGTTGTTTTTTGTTTTCTTTTGGTAAATCGGAGTGCTTTGTTTGCTCTGTTTTGTTTTTATTTTATTGAATTCCTAAGAAGAATAACTTACAATAATAGTTGTATCGGTGGAGGTCACCAAACCTCGTAATATGATAAAGACAGGTTTTGCCCTATAGCAGTACCTTAGGAATTGACCTTAGAAACCCTGGATCTTTGTCGGTAAGCTCCCAAAAAGCTAAAAGATTAAAAATTAAAAAAAAGTTTTTCTTTCCATTCTTTTATTCTTGTCTTACTCTAGTTATAGGGAGTTTTCTATTACATGAGTGTTAGGTGGGTCCGAAATACTAAGGATTGATTAGAAAGAAGAGATCCAACAAATAGTGACCATATACGTTTTTAAAACCTTTCAATATGGGAGACCAACAATAAAACCCTCCACCTAAATCTCTGAAAGATAGGTTCTACCCTACTAGAACAGCCCAACCTTCTTGCATAATTCTACCACAAGCTCAGGCAATAATTTTAAGCTCAAATCTCAATACATCACTATGTTGCCCCATGGGCTGACCTCTGAGGAGGCATACCTATTTCTAAGGAAATTTAAAGTGGTATGTGTTATAATTAAGTTCCAACAGCTTTCTGATGATGTTGTTAAGCTTAGGTTTATCACTTTTATATTAAAAGACCAAGCTAAGAAGTGATTGTATAAGTTACCCATAAATTCCTTAACCATATGGGAGAAATTCACAGTTGCCTTCCTCAATAAGTTTTTCCTAACTCACAAGACCAATAAGCTTAGAAGTGGTATCCTTCAGTTTAGGCAAAATCCTAGTGAGTCATTTTTTAAACTTATGGAGAGATTTAAGGATCTAGTCCAAGAATGCCCTCGCCATGGCCTAGATTTATGGCATTTATGTCAAATAATTTATGAGGGTATTAATTACCCAACTAAACAAATGATAGAGTCTATGTGCCCTAATGGATTCACATCCTTTAAAAATAAAGGAAAAGCATGAGAATTCTTACTTGACTTAGCTGATAAAACTCGTGAGTGAAAGAACCATAGGAGGGAAAGGATATTTTTTGTATGGGATAGTAACCAAGGAAGCCCACTTGGATAGCCTAATCAAAAGGATTGAGGATATTATTCCTAGAGAGCCACAATCGATCAATCTGGTTAAGATGTGTAATTGGTGCCAGTCCCCTAGACATGTCATAGAAGAATGCCCCAACACCTATGGGGGCACTTCTAATGATAGTGTTAATGCATTCTACTAGAATAATCCATATAGTAACACTTACAATTCAGAATAAATCACCCAAATTTCTCCTGGAATCAGGGTAACTAAGTAGGGCCTTTTAATTTCCATAATCAAGGTCAATCTGGACCTCAAAGGTCTCCCTTTGCACAATGGCATTTTTCCCCAAATATTTTTCCTAGGCCCAATAGGACCTCATGCTAGTTTCCCTAGGGCCCCTCTCCTATCATCTTATCAATAACCCACTGGTTTTACCAATATTAGAGAGGCAAGTAGAATAAGTGACTTGAAAAAAAATATGACGCTCCTCATGACAAGCCATCAAAATCTTATGAAAGAACTCACATAAGTTGTCTTAATTATGCATGAGAGGGAGAAGGGACCTTTGCCTAGTCAACTAGAGCCTAACCCTAAGCATCATCCACCTGTTAATTCACAAGCACCAACTAATGCAACACTGAATGTAGTATAAGGTCAGACCCAACAAGGGCCCTCCAACCATTGTAATGTTGTTTATGCCCTTAGGAGTGATAGAGTACCAACAGAGTGTTCCTAAATCTTCTCTGTCCATTACTCATGTTAACTCTCCTTCAGTTGAGGACACAAGTGTACCTCTTGTTCCAGGTTCGTCTGATGAACCTAAAGATTCTCTAAAACTAAAGATGATTTGGTTGAGGAAACCAAACATGATTTTTCTGAAAAAGAGCAAATCCCTACCCATCCTTATATTCCGCTTGTCCCCTTTCCTAATCACTTGATAAACAAAAAGAAGATTGCTTTCATGGACAAAATTTTAGAAGTCTTTAAGAAGGTAGAAGTGAACATCCCCATATCCCAGATCCCCATCTATGCAAAGGTCCTGAAAGATTTATGCACTCACAAACGTATCATTAGTGTACCCAAAAAGGCATTCTTAGCAGGTAACATCAGTTCCATAATTACTCAACCTATAGCGACCAAGTATAAGGATCCAGGGAGCCCTACCATAGCTTATATCATAAGCAACAACTACATTGAGCATGCCTTTCTTGACCTTGGCGCAAGTGTGAATCTTTTACTTTACCATGTGTATAAGCAACTGGGATTGAGAGAATTAAAAGCCACTGAAACTACTCTTTAGTTAGCAGATAGGTCTGTTAAGATTCCTAAAGGGATGGTTGAGCATGTCTTACTAAAGGTGGGGTAATTTATTTTTTCTGTTGATTTCATTGTGTTAGATACCAAGCCCTTCTCAACCAAGAATGAGATTCCCATAATCTTAGGAAGACCATTCATTACTACTAGTAATACATTAATCAATTGCCGAAATGATCTCCTAAGGTTAGGCAACCAAACTGTTGAGTTTAACATGTTTAGGATAGGCAATTAGGCAACCAAACTATTGAGTTTAACATATTTAGGATAGGCAAGCAACCACATATGGAATAAGAGATCAATATGCTTGAGGATTTTTTAGATTTTGATTTAATCACCAACTTTGATATTGATTTTGATTCAGAATTCTAAGAGTGTATGGATAAGTTGGATGATGATAGTGAAAATTTCTTTTCTGAAGTCTTGAGTCTTCACACACCTGTGGAGCCCTTAGGATCCCTTTCCAATTTCATTCCCAAACCTTTCATAGTTGAGCCCCTGAACTTAGATCTGAAGGAGTTGCCATATAATTTGAGGTATGCTTTCCTAGGGCCTCACCAGACTCTTCTAGTAATAATTTCTTCATATTTGACTTCTAGCTAAGAAGAGGAATAAATTAAGGTGTTAAAAGATAATAAAGAAGCTCTAGGTGGGACTATGGTTGATATCAAGGGTATAAGTCCTTCTATTGTGCAACATCATATACATCTTATGGAGGATTCCAAACCATCCATGGAACCCCAAGGAAGAACTAACACAGTGATGATGGAAGCCATTAAGAATGAGATCCTAAAGTGCTTGGATCATAGAATAATTTATCCTATTTCTGATAGCCAAAAGGTAAGCCTAGTTCATGTAATGCCCAAGAAGTCTGGTGTTATTGTAGTTCTTAATGCCAATAACGAGCTAATTCCAACTCGTATCCAATGAGGGTGGAGAGTGTGCATAGTTTATAGAAAACTTAATGTGACAACCTAGAAAGACAACTTCTCATTTCCATTCATTGACTAGATGTTAGAGAGGTTAGCGGGACATGAATATTATTATTTTCTTGATGGATATTCTGGCCATAACCAGATCCCAATTGCTTTAGAAGACTAACGTAAGACCATGTTTACATGCCCATATAGAACATTTGCTTACAGGAGTATGTTCTTTGGGCTTTGCAATGCCCCTGTTACGTTCCAACGATGCATAATGAGCATTTTTTTTTAACATAGTCAAAAAATTCTTAGAAGTATTTATAGATGACTTTTCAATTCATGAGAATTCTTATTCTGAGTGTCTTCACCATCTTTCCCTAGTTTTGAAAATGTGCATATCTAAGAATTTGGTTTTGAATTGAGAGAAATGTCATTTTATGATTAAATCTGGTATTATTTTAGGCCATGTAATATCTAAAGAAGGAATTAAGGTAGATAAAGCCAAAATGGATTTAATTGATAATTTATCACCTCCTCAATCTGTTAAGGACATTCGATCTTTTCTAGCGCATGCTAGCTTTTACAGAAGGTTTATCAAGAACTTTAGTCAGTTAGCCCAACCTCTCACTTCATTATTTGCCAAAGATCAAATTTTTGAGTTTTCTAAAAAGTGTCTAAAATCATTCAAGCAACTTAAGAAGGAGTTAACCAATGCACCCATTATTCAACCATCTATTTGGACTGAACCTTTTGAACTAATATGTGATGCTTCAGATTTTGCTATAGGAGCGGTTTTGGGTCAAAGGACTAATAAATTGCCCATTGTCATTAACTATGCTAGTAGGACCCTAAATGAGGCACAACTTAACTATATAACCACTGAAAAAGAATTTTTAGCTGTGGTGTTTGCGTTAAATTACTTAGTTCAGTCACATGTGGTGGTATACACTGATCATTCCACTCTTAGATATCTAGTTCAAAAGAAGGATGGCAAAGCCCGTCTCATTAGGTGGGTTTTACTTTTCTAAGAGTTTGATTTAGAAATTAGGGATACGAAAGGATTTGAAAACTTAGTTGCAGACCATTTATCCTGGTTTTCCAATTCTTTGACTATCGATTCTCCAATCAATGAGAATTTTTTAGATGAGCAGTTACTTACAATGTCCAATGAACTATGGTTTGCTGACATTGTCAACTTCTTAGTTTCAGGTGTGACTCCGGATCACTAGTCCACCAAAGATAGGTATCGATTCCTTTTCCAAGTTATGCATTTCTTTTGAGACGATCCTTATCTTTTTAAAATTTATCCTGACCAAATTATCAGACATTGTGTGCCTGATCATAAGCAACACTCACTCTTATCTTTTTACCATGATCATGCATGTGGTGGACACTTTGGACCTAAGAAGACTACCGTAAATGTTCTCCAATACGGATTTTATTGGCCCACTCTTTTTAGAGATGCTTTTAATTTTTACAAGGCTTATCTCACTTGCTAGTATTTTGGTTGTATCAATAAAAGGAACATGATGCCCCTCAACCCTATTTTGGTAGTTGAGATCCTTGATGTGTGGGGCATTGACTTCATAGGACCATTCCTTAATTCCTTTGGGGATTTGTACATACTTTTGGCCATTGATTATGTTTTTAAATGGATAGAGGCCATACCTTATAAATCTAATGACCACAGTTTCTCAAATATTTTTTTTCTGTTTTGGTACTCCACGTGCTATAATTAGTGATAGAGGTACTCATTTTTATAATCGGCATTTTGAGGCCTTAATGGAAAAGTATAGGATCACTCATAAATTATCTACCCCTTATCACCTTCAAACTAGTGGCCAAGTAGAGGTGTCTAATAGACAAATCAAACAAATCTTAGAGAAAATTATTAATCCCAACTGTAAGGATTGGTCCTTTAGGCTCATTGAAGCCTTGTGGGCCTATCGGACTGCATTCAAGATCGACCTTGGTCAGTCTTACCATTTGGTGTATGGAAAAGCTTGTCACTTACCAGTTGAGTTGGAGCATAAGGCCTTTTGGACCATCAAGAAGCTTAACTTTGATTTGTCTGATGCGAAAATTCATCGTAGACTCCAACTATCTAAGTTGGAGGAACTTATGAATGATACCTAGAAAGTTCTAGGATTTACAAGAAAAATATCAAAGCTTTCCATAATAAGCACATTCTGCTCAAATCTTCTATAATTGGTGATAAGGTCTTATTGTACAACTCTCGATTGTATCTTTTCCCTGGTAAGTTTAGATACCGATGGGATGGCCCATTTATTATCTATAATGTATATCCCCATGGGGCTATGGAGATTCTGAATCCAGGAACAGCGGAAATTTCGAAGATTAATGGTCAACATTTGAAACCGTTCCTCGAGTTTTCTACTACTGGTAGTGAAGAGGTCATGGATCTCCATGAACCTCTTTACACTGATGACTAACTTTTAATCAGGTATGAACCCTTTGTATTATCTTTGCTTTTAATTCTTTATATGTATTGAGGACATTGCATGACTTAAGTGTGGGGGAGGGAAACTGGTTTTGCTTTTCCCACTTTGTTTTGTTTGTTTTTCTTTTTGTTTTTGAGCTTGCTAAGGATGAAGTTTTACTTTGGCTTTTGGCTAATGATCATACCATCCCACTGCTTGATGTATGAAAATAAAAGTTTTGATTAAGGTACCTATCTTAAACGTATAAAAACTCTGTTGAAAATAAAGAACACACCTATGTCTTGAGATGGGACTCTCTTTTGAAAAATAAGAAATCTTTTTTTTATGGTGTTGGACCATATGTAAGTTTGTGGGTTCCTTGTACTTTTGATTTGGAGTTGAGACCTTCTTTTTAATTTGGCATGAGTTGACAAATACACAATTTTAAATGAAGTGTGGAAAGTGATATAAAATAAAAAGTAAGAATTGATTTCCTTAGAACTAGACAGGGCATTGCGGCCTCAGGAAGTGTGGTGTCTTGATCGAAACTCTTAGGGATGAAACTTCTGAAAGAACTCTAGCATCATTGTCTATGTAGGCATATGCAAAAAGCGAAGCCATATAGTAACTTAGGTGTCTAGTGTTTTCTCCACCATGTCATTCAGGCCAAAAGTAGTGGAGTAGAATGGAGTTTATTAAACGAAAAAAGGAAGAAAAAAAATGTGTAAATCTCATTAATGTTTAGTAACATGTGGTCAAAAACACTCCAATGCCTTAGTCCTTGGTTCCCTATTTCTTTACAAATGGTTTTGCCTTAAAATAAGAATTTTTTGAAAGAGATGAGGTGAGTAAAAGATAAGGCAAGTTCCAAATTAAGAAATATGCTAGTGTCTGAAATTAATATGGGGTAATAAAAGTTCAAGTGTGGATGTCCCTTGCAAGAGGAAATATCTTTGCTCCGGATCAGTATGGCCCTTACCTTTAGCCAAGGTTAGGATTTCGTTTTTCTTAAATTTTGAGTGTATATTCATTGCAAACACCCACGAGACACAACTCGTCCACTAGAGGTGATCTAAGGGTTTAAAGGCTTATTGCACATGCTAAGTGCAACCGTGATTCCTACAAAAGTGAATTAAGTTTTTACTTTTATTTTTTTTTTCATTTTGTTTTGCTGAAAGACTAGCAAAGTCTAAATGTGGGGGAATTCTGATGAGCACATTTATGTGTAAAATCTAGAGTAGTAAAACATGCATTTTACATATTTAGAATGAAGCTACCTTGGGTTTTACTTTCTTTTTGCAGATTTTAAATTTTAAAGGCCTTAAGGATTATCGGGCGTCGTGTCTCCAATTTTACACATAAAGAGGTCATGTTTCTTTCTATGGTTACGAAGATGATGAAATTTTGAGCAAGATGAACGCATTCAATTAAAAGTACACATCCGTTTGATCACCCATACAAGTGATTATTCTTTTCGGGCCAGAAAAAGAATAATGGATCATAACTGAACCGAGATGTAGAACCAGCCCATTCGCAGTTATCCCAAGGGTATAAGGAATTTTTGAAATGCCAACAAGGATCGATGGAGTACACCCTTAAGTGATTGAAGATTCATTTTTGGTAACAGCAACTACCTAGCATAGTTGGTGAGTTATGTGCAAAATCCCTTCCTTATTAGGAGGTCTCAAGTTCGAACCTTGGTTGTCATTTTTTTTCTCGCTCCTACTCATCACTTAAAGGAGGTTGGCCAAGAGGTTGTGTACAAGTTTGAAAAAGAGAGAGAAAATAAAGAGAAAAAGACAAGGGCATGGATGAAATTTTCCATTAAAATAGAATATTGTCCAAATCCAAGCAAGAAAAATCGGTCAAGGGGGGTTTCTTGTGCAAGAAGAAAGAGAAAAAGGAAAGAAACAAAAAAATAAGAGAGAAAAAGGAAAAAAAAAAGGTAAAAAATAAAAAACCCTTCTACTTCCTACGATTCTCTCTCTTCTCTCTCCTCCACCTCACCACAAAGTCGTCCAAAAGGGGATCCACCCTTGGACATCCTCATCTCTTTCATATTCCCTATAAAGGGGAGTCCACAAAACCCTAAAGGATGGTCCCTCTCTACTTCTCTACTTAGGTTTTTTTTAGTTGCTCTCTCTCTCTCTCTCTCTCTCTCTCTCTCTCTCTCTCTCTCTCTCTCCCT
>NW_024869326.1:24691-25148 GCF_013358625.1 Macadamia integrifolia | reverse complement strand
AAAAAAAAAAAAAATGAAAATTCACGATGACCTGACTATCAAGGAAATAATAGGGTTTATCACAATAATGCAAGCATCGTTCTTCACCACATACCAAATACATGAAAAGTTAAAAACTAAATAGACTTAAAGCTTAAAGTCTTCATCTCTTGGACAAAATTCACATCTCAAAATTCAATGGTGGTCCCAAAATTATGTTCCTGAAGTTTCTTTGGAAAACACTGCAAAGTTGATAGCTCTTGAGCCACTTGTTGTATGATTGGTCCGATTTTGTCCACATGTAAACTTAGAAATTCTATCAAACTTCCACTACCACTAATACAATACCAACATCATGACGGTATGACCGTGACACCAAGGGAACTGCTCCTTGAAACACACATGATACCTGCCTCTTTTTTTTTTTTTTTTGTGCAAAATAAACTTATAGATCTTTCCATCCATATATGGCTCGACT
>NW_024869326.1:0-24671 GCF_013358625.1 Macadamia integrifolia | reverse complement strand
ATAAATGACATTTTAACTTTTCTGTTAAAACAAGCGACTTGTGTTTTTTTACCATCTTATAACATGTTGAAAAAAAAAAAAAATCATATATTTTGAAATGTTTAGCCATCGAGTAAGAGGTGAACTTCTTTATAGTTATCAGCTGACCTGATGATAACTCTGTTTTATAAACAATTCCATGTTTTTTCATGTCAATGTAATATTTGGGATGAAACTATTCAGTTGTTTTAATGATGTCTTCGTATGCTATTCTCCCATCATAGTTCCATATTGTAAACACATCTCTATGTTGTTGGTCTATAATTGGGTTACCCACTATGCATCTCATTCTTCGACAGAAAAATGAAAAAATCCCAAGAAATGCAAATAGAAGAAACAACTGTACTGCTAAGAGAGAAATGATCACAAAAAGGATTGCTTTAAATTTGTGATTCTCTTTTGGGGTTAGCTTAGAAATGCAAGCAATCCAGTGGTAGTGCTGCACAAACCTTTATTGTGAATGACAACTTCCGTTGGAGCATTTCGAAAAGCTTGATTATTAGGGTCGCAATCCAGTGGTAGTGCTGCACAAACCTTTATTGTGAATGACAACTTCCGTTGGAGCATTTTGAAAAGCTTCATTACTAGGCAAAGGATACATCAATTTGATGTAAAAAAATAATAATAATAATAAAAAAAATAAAAAAATAAAAAATAATTGCCCTAAGGAGTATATAGATTACGAGGCATCAACCTAGAATCAAAATGATGTTTCTGGCGACGGTATGCAAAGAATGATTCTCATACTAGTACTTGATCCGGACTCGAATTTTGATCCTATCTAGCCAACTGTACCAACCAATCTTCGTTATAATAAGATTTTTTTCATATGCAATAATTCATGTATAAAAATAGGCTAAAAGATAGCAAGTCAAGTTTCATTCAAGTGGAAAAAAAAATTCACTACGGCCCATGGCTGCAACCCCATGGTAACAGCAAGGGGATGGAATCCTAGGAGTAAATTTGAAAATACTCACTTAGGGTGAATTTATCGACCTCTACCCTGAGATTCCATTCCCTTGGCCTAGTAGCTACAACCCAGGCAGTAGCCAATTTTCATTTGTTGCGAAATTTTGTTCCATTCTTCTTCTTCTTCTTCTTCTTCTTCTTCGTCTTCTTCAACATAAGTCTATATCATCTCCGCAACCCCAACCCACCCCTTGCATCTACCACCCTGCTGCCATTGAGCCTCTGTCCCTGCGACCTAACCACCTCTTTTACTGTTACTCTCTCTCTCTCTCTCTCTCTCTCTCTCTCTCTCTCATACTATCATACTATCATACTGCTATTAAAAAGTATGTACTCCTTGTCTTTGATATACATTTTTTAAAAGACAAAAAAAACCATTAATATCTATCAAATTTTTTTTTCAAATGACCAAAAAACCACTTAAAATGGAAGATGAAAAAAATAATAATTCTCTCTCTCTCTCTCTCTCTCTCTCTCTCTCTCTCTCTATATATATATATATATATGTATATATATATATATATATATTTAAATATCTATAGTTAAAAAGTTTCAAATGACCAAAAAACCCCTCAAAATGAAAGATGAAGAAAAATAATAATTATCCCTCTCTAAACGTGCAGGAGAAAGAGGGAAGTAATTCTTACTATTACTCCCTCTCTCTCTCTCTCTCTAAACGTGGAGGAGAAAAGGGCATCCTTGCTATTGTTCCTCCTTAAATCTCTCTCTCTCTCTCTCTCTCTCTCTCTCTCTCCATAACTCATCCTCTCACGTTTCTCCCTCCCCACTCTCCATAATTATCTCTTTCTCACCCAAAAAAAAAAAATGTGGGAACATAATGACACATAAAAGGGGGAAGTTTTAAAAAAATCCTCATAGCTTTATTTCAAATAAAATCTTTCCATAAATGTGGGCCCATAATAATACACAGAAAGAGAGCTTTAAAAATTCCCTATTAATTAAGAATCAAATAATGGGACTATTGTTTAGGGCCAGGGAAATAATAGGGACTGTTGTGAAAAAACAGACAATATTCAACAGAAATCTTGTTATTATTTGACTAATAATATATTTATGGTGGATTCAGAAATCAGGCCTAATCAGATTCCATCGATCCTGATCTGACTACAGATACGATGTTAAAAGCGGATTTGGCTCAAACCTTGCAACACATTGACTCTTGACTGCCCTAACAACAATTACCAAATACCAATTCCATCATGATAACTCCATTACATTGGATTTAGGAATCTAGGCCGTTCATTTGAAGAAAACCCTCTACTCCTCATGGAATAGTTACTTACAAGGGGAAATGATGAAATAAACCCAAAATAAATATTGAGGATCACCTTCACCCTTAATTTCCAATAGCAGCGGTATTATTTAATTGAAACTCCATAGGATGTTGATAGCAAGCATGTTTTCAAATACACCATTTTGACTTGATCAAAGATTAATTTTTTCTTAATTATTGCTTCATGGTTTATGATATAATGGTTATATTATTATTATTTTTTTATTTAGGTTTCTCTTTATTGCCAGTGAGATTGATGTCATGGTAGAAGAAGAGGAGGTATATTTTTCTTGGGAGAGGGATAGGTATGCTGTCGGGGTACGGTAAGCTAGCGGATAGCATCAATGGGGGCACATGATAGGTCATCATTCAGGTAGGTCATTTCTAAAAAGGAAAGAGAGAGATATACACAGAGGGTGCTAGCAACGGTATACCGGCAGCATACTCAAGAAATGGGGTAAGGAGATTACAGAGAGGATTTTCTTGGAATGCGTTTTCCTAAATTTCAGGACCTTGTATCACAGCTAATGATTAGTTTGGGAAATGTATTGTTTGGAATTTTTGTAAAAAATACTGAAGAAAATTCTGGTCACTAAGTTTTGCAGAACTTATTTCAAATAGATTGACCCAAAATCTTCTCTTAAAAATATTTAATTTAAAAAAAGTATACTATAGAGGTGTCATGCAACAATCTCTACAATAAACAATGCAATCTTCTTGGAGGGGTTCCGGTGGGGAAGCATAGGCTAGCACCTCCATGTGTCTCTATCTCTCTTATCTCTCTTTTCCCTGAGATGACATATCTGTCCGAAAAAGAGAGTTAGACATACGAGAGTGCTGGCAAAGTATACGCTACCCATAGAAAACACTCAATTTTTATATTTGACTTTCACCTTTTAATTTCACTTTCCCTTTTATAATTTTAATGTTTTGAATGGAATTAGATTGAGAGGGGAATCATTAGAAAAATGGAATAAAGGTTTCTATGAGGGATTCTATCTTCTGCGCCAGACATATGGTGGCAAAATGATCGACCACATGAACAAAAAATGACATCTCTTAGGATGTTTTCTCATTGCCCTCATACACGCGCAGGAATTGCACTACCCCAAATAAATAATAGAACATGGATAGCAGTACATAGAATATTACTCTCTTAAATAGAAGAGTTATAAAGAGACTAAACTTGTTTCTTGTTGAACTGTATTACTCTACCATGCATGGGCTAATCTCATGAACTAAGGAACTAATAGATTCCCTGAGACAAATTTAAGCTGGATCGACATTCAAAAACTAGTTGTGTGTGTGTGTGTGTGAGAGAGAGAGAGAGAGAGAGAGAGAGAGATACTTGGAAGAAGAAAACAATGCAATCGTCAACCATGGCCAGGACTAAGGGGGAGAGACTAAATCTCTCACACACAGAAACGGGGTTTAGAGAGAGAGAGAGAGGACTTACTTGGAAGCAAGAAGCAAGCGAATCACCACCCCTGGCCAGGGCTAAGAAGGAGAGGAGGGAAGCACCCAAAGACACAGAGACGGGTTTAGAGAGAGAGAGACAGAATGGACAAGTGGTGAAGAGGAAGAACTGTATAGGCACGTGCACATGATGGCTTTTCCACTTGGACCTTCATGCAAACCTCGTGTCTGCTGGAGGAGGAGAAAAACCAAACCATTAAGTGGGGTGTGGTGGGCCCATCTCTCCATGAAGAGATGTGTCTATTCATTTACTTCATGCACGAGGTACCTGTGGACTGTGGTTGTCCAGTATTCTCTTTCATCAAACTCGATACCTCACATGATGTGTCACAAGACTCACAACTCTTCAAGGCTGATGATGATGTGAAAGTATAAAACTCTACTAAGTTGGTCTGTGCGTGATCAAAGTCATGGGAGGAGAAAGAGAGAGACAAGACCTAAAGTGAGGAATTTGTTACATACACATGAAATGCATGGCTTGCGTGGCATATGCGCATGAGAAGTGGCCTGATGGATAAGTTAAGTATTTATTATTTAGGAGAGGATTCTTTAAAAGGTGGCATGACTTCTGCGTCAACGTAAAGATTAATATGAATGTACATAGGAGTATCAACAGCAATAAAATTTTTAACTTTATGCGAGATAGGGTGATCATTTCACACTTCCAGTGTCTTGACACAACAATCGTGTTGTTTTTTATAATTTTTTTTTCTCATTATTATTTTGAATTTTGTTTAGTTACGAATATAAAGAATTATATTGTATATGAGATGTGATGTAAAAATTATTATAGAAGTTCTTCACCGAGTGAAAGAGATTTTCTCAAATAAAAATATCCTCCATTTGACCTTGGAAGTGGTAATATCTTCTTTTCTTCCTCTGTCATACCAAGTTTTCACATTTAAAACTTTGATGAAAAATTTGTGTATAGCAAGGATGGGTGCAACTCTGCCATGTGACAAATGATGTAAAAATTCTAACTATCATATATATATATATATATATATATTTTGAATGGAAAAAAATTTCTTCACCCACTGGAAGGTTCTCCTAGGTTTCATAAACCCCTATAAAGTTTTAGTATTTCTCTTGAAATATCCTCATGATACCCTCTCGCAGCCATCTAAAGCCATATGGTGATTGAATTCCCATTCACCGTGAAGCTGATAGGTCTCTTTTCCCTTCCCTTTTTCCTTGGTGAGATGGATCTCTCTTCCTGATTCCCTTATTTTAACTAATTAGGGATCGATTGCACCCTTTTCATGCTCAATACTACGGTCACAAGATTGTGATATTCTTCATCTCACACAGGAAATTGGGAACAAGTACACAGCGCTGCAAATAAAATAGATTCACCTGAAATCATAACAATCGCACCAGTGACGCAATAAGCACACCGCTGCAATAGACTCCATCACTGCATCAACACCATCATTTGAAAATCCATCGCAGCATCTCATGCTTGTTGTTACTATTCACCACTCACCATATCCAGCCCTTGCTCGCCCCTTCCCTAAGCTTCACCGCCCATCCACTGTGCACCAGCCCACCCAGCCTCTATTCTTCCATCACACTCCCTCCTCCTTAATAGGGAGGATGGAACTGAGTTGCAGAAACATGAGGGGAGCACCAAGAGTTGGAGCTGCCCCTCGCCTTTCCCAGATCAAGTCCTTGGAAACCGGCTATGGAGGTATAAGTCACCAATGGAGACATGAGAGCAATGGATGGCTTAGATTATTTATAAAATGATCAGCGGATGAAATTAAATGTGGTCTTTGTAAGCTGTAAATGCTTAAACGTTGCTACCACTCACTCACTCACTCATGAGAAAATATATATAAGCTTGGGCTCAACCAAAGGCATCGACCCAGGCCCAAGTCTAGAAATCTCAATCGTGCCTAGCCATGTTGGCTGAAAAACCAACTTAGGTTCCATCGAGATCAAGGTGGGCTTGGGCTTTCCGAGCCAAACTTGCAATATCCAAAGAACTTCCAAATGACTCAAGAGGGAAGCACGGACATATATAAGGAAGGCATGCTTACACAGAAAAAGATACATTGAATGTTCAATTCACATCATTTCCTAAACATTCAATGGTTAGAAAATCCAAACCATCCTTCCATGTGGTGGTTTTTTTAATTTTTTTTTCCTTCTGATATGTAATATCAATTTATTAGGAAAGAAGAACAATATTTGTAACTCAAAGGCAACCAATCTAAGCTTTGGGGAAAAGGTCCCCATGACTAAGAAAGCTCCAAGGACCATTCGGTCAGAATGGCACAAGAAGACCAACCAAAGCATCCAGAGACCAAGGAATAATCACTGGAATTAGGTTTCCATATGGACATCCCTCTCAATCCATATTGGAAGAATACCCCATTTCTGAGCTAGGTATAGGTTCCTAGTAGATTTCCTTCCCTTAGGAACAAAAACTCTACACTTGTCCATGAAATCCACTTAAATGTCCTTTATGATGCATGTCAATATCTTCGTCTTGTTGCGAAGTAATCGTAACTGGAAAGTTCTCTCCTTCTAATGTGGGCAACCATAGCACCGAACACCAACTTGAATATACAACCACTAGGTGTGTTGATATACTTATGTGTGAGCACATGTTAAACATTGTTTGATATGAGAAGACACACACATGGCTTTTTTATGATGGGAAATTTAGAGTAATCAACTGAAAAAAAAAATCAAGCTTTATAGGAAAACTTTACCAAGAGACTTCAAATTCAAGTTAATTTCAAGGGATAGTGATCGATTTACTATCGGTGTAAATTGGTGTCTTGCATGCCAAACCAAAGTGGAGAAAAGAGGGAGTATATTTTGGTGAGGTTGGATCACGTTCTCGTATGCCTCAATAGCACTAGTCTCTTGAGTGAGTGGAATACATGTGACAATGGGGGAGGTGTACGAAAATGTTCTAGTACAAGAATGTGATCCATGGCCTAGATCGGTATGTATATGGAGGCCAAAGGACCAAGGGACCAACATGGTTAATAAGGACAGAGAAATGTCAAATGAGAAGGGATTTGTCATAACATGTCCTTCGTTTTCCCAATTCATAACTTTGCTACATTGCCCACCAATATTTTGAGGGCATGATTGCATGTTGTAGAATACTAGTTAATAGTTAAAGGTATAAAGAAAATAAATAAATGCATTTATTTATTTTTTTTTTAAATAATCAAGCCCCTAGGATAATCAAACTCATGACCTCTCAATTTTGATGTGTTGGTCTTTGCCAATTGAGCCCCCTCAGGGTAAAATTGCCTTGGTGATTGGTAGATCATACATAACTTGAGGTTTCTTTGTCTTTCCCTACTGCCTTCTTTTCATTAATTGACATCCTAACTATTCTGTGGTAATAGATCATTCCATTCATGTATATATGGCACAAAAATTTGGTTCCAGATCCTCTCCATCGCTGGAAAGGATTGGTGAGACAAAGTGTAGGGGTTGATGTGTTGGACATGTTAGATGGCCTTGACAATAGTTAGTTAAAATAGGAATCAAACACAATACCAATGCGGTGATAAAAAATACAATCAAACATTAAACAAATTGTAGGAGTTTTAAACATTTAGATTTGAAAAATATTGGATCAAAAGCATACAATCTGCACACATTTTAAATAGCTTGGTTTAAGATGTAAATCTCATTTTATGATACATATGATGCATATCAGTAGTTAGGATCCATGTGCATATTTCTTATTGTTCATGTTATTTATGTTGTTTTCTGTATTTATTTCTTTGGGCTTTATGTTAGTATTATTAGAAAATTGGTTTCGGATGTCTATAAATTCTATAAAAATTTATGAATATCCATTGTGATGTATATTCATGTTAGTTCATTTTCTATCTGTATTTGATAACAATAGATATGCTCTTCTCTTCTCTTACCTCTTAAGGGCATTTAGGTAATTTCATAATTGATTTCTTAAAAACATAATAAAAAACATTTTAATCATGTTTAGTGCATATAATCATGATCGGATTTTTTTTTTTTATATAAAATTTTCAGGTGCATAACTGTATAAATAACAAATAACAAATATACAACAAGAGTTTGGTCTAGGAAGACCGGTTTCGACCAGGCGTTCTGGGGTGCCCAACACCTATCCTAGTGTAACCTAACACATATCCAGAGATTTGGTGCAAACTTTCAATTTATCCATTAGAGTTATTTCCTCCCCTCAAAACAGGATACATTTTTATGGGTCCTAAACCCTGACCTAGGTGGCGACTTCTCTTTACCAATTCACCCTCTTACAACTTGAGAAAGCTACATTGGTCATTAAGAAACCCCGCGGGACCCAATGGTCTCCGCATCCTCTCCTCTCAAGTGTATTCCTGATTTTCATCTATTGTATCATCATCAAGCTATAAACAAATGTATGCTATGGCCTTAGAGACAGCTAGGATGATGATAAGGATCATAGCCAAGACTGTAGAAGTAGGATCCTACATGTAGGATTATGGAAGAAGCTTAGATGGTTTAGTTATGGGATGCTACTCCTAGAGATGGTTGGTGGCAGAAAGAAGTATGATTTAGGGGAAAATGATGAATCAAGCCAAGTTTATTTTCCTTTATGGGCATTTAACAAGGTCAAGAATGGTGAGCCTCCTTTACCCATTAGAAGAGTGGACAATAATGCCACAATTTTGATTGATGATGAAGGAAGAGATGAAAACCAAGGAAATATGGTGATGTTGTGGAGAGAATTTGTTTGGTTGGTTTGTGGTACATTTAGCACATACCTTCCAACAGGCCATATATAGATGGAGTGATTCAAATGTTGGAAAGGATTGTTGAGGTTGGAAGTCCCCTAAATCATTTTCCCCCTGAGATGGACACAAAAGCTGAAAATTTCAATTATTTCCTTCTGTTTATTTAAGTATTGAAGATTACAGCCTTCATCCTTCTGTTTATTACAGCTTTGGTAGTGGAACGACCGAGTCCATTGAACATCACAAATGAGTGGTGCCCCTTAATTCAATCTTCAATGGTATGCTGTATTATGAAAGGATGCAGTGTAGATGATGACATAAATAGTAGAAAGACAAATGTTCTTGTAATGCTATAGCTTCATGAATATTACAAAGTTAAGAGCTCCTCTTTTGATCATGATCATCACATGTAAGCAATTTTTTTTTTGTTTTAAAGATAAATGATTTGGGTTAATGCTTCTACTTTTGTGCTTCTAGATGTAAGCTGGACATTCAAAAGAGGCCCAGATATCGATTCATGTAATGTTTTTATGGTTTAAGTACAGATTCTGCAATGCCGAAAGTGGAGTTCCTACCCAAGGGTATGATCTCTTTGTAATTCCTCATTTTTTTTTTTTAAATAAAACTCACTTTCTTACTTTTAGGGGAAAAAAAAAGATACCTAAGATACGTGAAAGAGAGAGAAAATGCTATCCAGTCATGCGCTTCTGTGCCCAGATACAAGGTCAGCGAAATGACCATTCTGCCCTCATTATAGATGCCTCTACAAATGCTCTTATACATTTGTACCCTTGTCATACATTTGTACCCTTGTAAATTAATGTGTCAGTTGCTTAAAAGCACTAAGAACAAAAATTTACGACCATTTTTCATTTCCCTCATCAAATCACACCATACTTCTTGGCTTCCTAACTTCCTCCAACTCTAGCTCCGATGTCCTTGGGCCCACGCTTCTCCTCTCCACTTATTGTTGCTTCCCAACAGTAGCGAGAAGTCATGCTCGCCAGAAACACTACATAGACATGAGTCCTGAGCAAGGTTTTAGAACTTGCGATCGATCTTGGGGATTGATCAAAGTTGATACTGATCTGAATCATCCTGGATTGTATTATATTGTACATATTTATCGTTATCTGTCAATAAAAATCATTTTTAATACCATTTCACCTTTATGCTTTATTATTAAATCGATATGATCAAATTGATCAAGACCGATATCGATCCAATTCATCCAATACTGATGGATATGATCCGAGTTTTAGAACCATGGTCCATTTACCATTTGCTTCTATGACTCGCTTTTAGAACCATTTACCACTTGATAGACTGACTATGACGCTTCCAATCTGGTCCGAGTTCAGTGGTGAATAACAATTGTACATAATGGAAAAAACCTTTTTTTTTTTTCCTAAAATATAATTTTATTAGAAGGAAAAAAGAGATACATCAAAATCAAAAAAAAAAAAAAAAAAAAAAAAACAAAGCCGAGACTGCTAACTTGCAAACTCCACCTTCAACATGACCATCAGCAGAGAGAGCAAAATACGCCCTAGCAGAATCTGAAATAGAGTAATGGAAAAAACCTTTATTAATTAAATAACCAAATTAAGTAGAGTAATTTCACTAAAATATACAGAAGATTCACAACAACACAATAATTAAAGTAGTACTCACTTCAAATACTACCAACATAAGAAAAAAAAACAGATAAAACTACAACACTACATTTTCTTAATTCTTCCTTTGATAAGGAGAATATGACCTCACAGGCCAGCCAGATATTTAATCAAACTACAAAACATTAAAAGAATCAATCTTTTTAAGGACCTGTTTCGTAAACGCCTGAGAAGGAATAAAGTAGCAATAATATCTGCAAGAAATATGCTATACAATAATGGAGTAGTAATATAAAAGGTAGTGGATTGGCCAACGAATTCAAAACTTGATAATACTGAGGTCATGCCCTGGTGGAACGCTACTGAAGTGAAGACAATTGCTAAGCATATAAGCATTGTACCCGATTTTAAAAATGAAGAATAGAAATAGTCACCAGCAATTGGGGCTAAGAACATGACCATCAAAGTAAGAAGCGAAAAACCCAAAGCGGTAGAATCGAACAGTATAAATTTTTTGAAGTGTTCATTGTCCTTCAATATAGGATTTCCATTGTTGCTATTGTAGCCACCAGGGACTTGAAAAACTGCTGTGAATGCTACGGTGGTAATAAGAGAGGCTACTATTTGGAGGGTTTTTCTCATTTCTTTTTGACTTTTTGTAACCTTATTCTGCTGGGGGTTACTGCATATTTGCTCTTTATTTGCTTCTCCTCCTATCATCCATTTATTTTCTCCTCTTACATTTATTGCATCTCTTGGTCAAGAAAAACGAACCCTCAATAATTGGTATAACTGCAACAAGAATATGGAATTTTGATTAATAGGAGTAATTAATCAGTTGGTAGAAAAAAATAAATAAATAATTCTATAGGATTATTGACTTTCTGCATGTCAATTGAATTATTTATTGATTATTATTTTTAAGGTTTTTTTTTTTTTTTGGTGATCAATTAATTGGGATTCAATATACAAGTTTTCTTAGCAATAATAGATACCAATAATTGATGAGAATTTATTTTATTTTATTTTTTCTAAAGATGAGAATCAATATTAGGGTAGAGGGAGGTCATGATTAATTGGCTTGCGTAACACATGCCAGCTGGTTCACATAATGAGCTTGGATCAGGTCTTGGAATGGTTAGGGAAAGTGAAATGACAGGTTCGCTCGGCCTACCAAGAGATAGGGGCTACGATAAGAGGAGGTGTGGGATCGGTGTTTTCTTCTTTCTTTGTAGGTTTTGGATCGGTTTGTAAAAGGTAGGAAAGGATTAGTTAGTAATGGAGGAGTCTATCAGAAAGGTAGGACCCATTGTGGGAATAGGCATGTATTTCTCTCCTTTGCTTGGAACAAGAACTATTCTTGTACATATGGAATTCACTCAATGTGAAATCCTATCGTAAAAATGAGAGATCAAGTAGTGTACAAGAATGGTTCTCATACCAAGACTTGATCTGGACTCCCACATAATAATATGTGAGCTTAGCATTTTTGGGAGTGGAAAAAGACAAAGTAGATAGAAGAAATAATGAAAACCTCACCGATATCAAAGCTGTGTTTCTTTCCTGAATAGATTGAAAATTTTCAATAGCTGTCTGACCCTTGTTGTTGATCGCTTTTACGTCTACTCTTCTATTTGAAAGAAAATGTTTCACAAGCTCGAAATTGCCTAGTGTGGCTGCGAGGTGGAATGGGGTGTTTCCATCATCATCTGCCTTGTTTACAAGTTCCTCAAGCTCTTGTTGCTTTAGGGCAAACCTGATTTTCTTGAAATCCTCACTCATCACAGCAAAGTGAAGAACATTACGATGCTTTTTGTCCAGCAACTCCCCAGAATCTGGACAGCATTTGATGAGTTCTCGAAATACCAGAATGCTTGATTCAAGAGCAGCTATGTGAAATGGTGAGAGACCATCTTTATCCAATTTATACGCACTGGAAGTATCATGACTTACCAACTGCTTTACTATCTTGAGGTCACCAGAAGGCTTACATCCTCTTAGCAACTGTTGTGTTATTTGGAAGGCACCGTCGGATATTGCATAGTGGAGAGCGGTCCTTTCATTCTTGTTCGCTTTATCCACAAGTCCACCCATCTTCTCTAATAGTATTTTCACGACACTAAGCCTCCTCTCAACGACGGCCACATGTAAAGCTGTCCAACCATGTGGTCCACCATGAGCTGGAGATGGACAAATGAGAAAGATTTGGTTGAGAATATCCAAGCGTCCGTTACCGGCAGCCAAGTAGAGTGGAGACTCCCCAAGTCCTTCCTCGTGATCAACATCATAGTTGGGATTCTGTAACTTAGGATCAGTCTCAGTTAGCAACTTTACCATCTTAAGGTCATTTCTACTCACAGCTTCGTGCAAGGCTATGTGAAAAGCTCTAGTTTATCGTCCTTATTTTCTCAAGAACAATTGAACTATTTCCACTTTCGACATCATGGTCAAAAGGCCAAAGCTTAATCTTTTCAATTAGAAATTTAGCTATGGAAGCGTGGCCTTCTTTGGCCGCTACATGAAGGGCAGTATCACCTTCTTAGTCCACCTGTGTGAGAAGAGATAGGCTTCTGTTGTACTCTGTGTTGCCTTCTAAATTTGAATTTTGTCGGAGAAGAGTAGAGTACACTTCCTTCACAAACTCTGTGTGACCGAACCTCACAGAGACGTGAAGGGTTGTGTTCTCATTTGGAGTTACTCTTAGCAGTCGGCTAGAATCTTCAATCACTATTTGTTGGAGAAGTGTAATGTTGCCAAGCTTTGCAGCCTTGTAGACTTGAGGATCCATTTCCTGACACAACAACAACTCTTTATCTCCTTGGGGAAGGGAGAAGTAGTTCACAAGGCCTTTAGTTGGTGGGATGGGAGAAGGACAGAGAGACCACTAAGATCTAGTTTTCCTACATTACTTATGAAGGATAGTTTATATAGAGGAGGGACGGATGAATATAAAAAACTTTATGGTGGAAGGGAGGTGGAAAGAGCACATCGGGGGAAAGGCAAAGGACCTGTTCTGGATCCTTCTCCGTTATCTTACGTGAATACGTAGACTTAGACCCCAGAAAGAAAAAAAGATCAAACAGATCAAGGTTGTCGGTGTGTGGTGGCATCTACACCCCAGCCGATGGGAAACGAAAAGAGGGCACCACATCCACATAGTTCATATCTCCTAGCGACGGGTTAGTCAATAAAGCTGAAAAGTTGTAAAGAGAGTTTGTATATTCTTTTTATTTATTTATTTTTCTATAATAATATGTACTGATTCCTTTTTTTTTTTTGTTAAAAGATGCTATTATTAAAAAAAAAAAAAAAAAAGGGGAAAATACACCAACAGAAAAAGAAAGGAAACACAGCCGAGACCTCTAGAGAAACTTGCTCTCTCCACCTTCGGCATGGCCATCAGCAGAGAAAGCAAGAAACACCCTAGCAGAATCTGAATCTATGCCTGTCCATTGCATCATTTTCAATCTCCATCATAATATGACTTGGGAATGTCACAGAGGTTTCTGTGATTCCTGATTTTGAAGCCTTCCCTGCCAAAAAATCTGCAACCACATTTGCCTCGCGAAAACAATGAGAAATTTTCCACGAAATAATATGTACTGATTCCTAACACCCAAATATATATATATATATATATATATAAAGAGAGTCCTGAGCCTCTCACAATTCTGTTGATAGATTTCCTAAGTAGAATTTTCTTGTTTGTGCTTCCTTTGAGCACTTCTTTTGGATTATCTTTGGCTTTCTAGCTGATACCTTGACTCCGAAGGCATTGTCGTTTGGAGTGTGTGACAAGCTTATCTACTTTCATTCCATTGCTGGTCGATCTTTGTAACAGTGATTTCATGTGTCACACTCTAATCAATTACTTCGATCCAAAAAAAAAAAAAAAAAATCTATTTATCCACTTTAAGCTATGTGGTTATTCCTTGGTCTCTGGATGCTTTGGTAGGTATTTTGTGCCGTTCCAACCTAACGGCCCCTGGAGCCTTTTTAGTCATTAGGGACTTTTCCCTGAAGCTTATATTGGTTGCCTTTGAGCTATAAACATTTTCTTTCTTTCTAATAAATTGATATGATCTATTCAATTCAAGAAAAAAAAATAGTGGCTTTTGCTACATGGAAGGGTGTTTTCAATTTTCTGACCATTGAATGTGTAGAAAATGATGTGAATAGGACATTCAATGTATCTTTTCATGTGTTGGCATCCCACCCATTTATATGTACATGCATCCCTTTTTAGTCTCTTGGAAGTCCATAATTTTTTAGTACGTTCTTTTGCTACTTGGCAAACTCAAGTGGACTGAAATTTGACATGCAAGGACCTAAGATGCCACCTAGGGCTGCAAGCTTGGCTGGCGAGCCCAAGCCCACCCTGATCTCGATAGTGCGGTAGTATCGAAGTTGGGCTTTGAAGCCAACAAGGCTGGGCAGAGCTGAGATTTCTAGGCCTGGGCCTAGGTTGATGTCTTTGGTTGAGCCCAGCCTTATGTGTGTGTGTGTGTGTGTGTGTGTATATATATATATATATATAGGAGAGGGTGCCCTAAAAGACAGCGTGACCCCTACACCAGTGCATGGGCCAATGGGAGCACTGATAGAAGCATCAACATGGATGGGATTTCTTTCTTCTATGAAGGGTGGGGCAGTCACTGACGTAGGAAAATTGTACAGAAGTAAGAGGCAATAATACAAGTGACCACTTCAAAGGAAAAAGAACTCACCACCTAAGGGAAATCCACCTAAAGAATAAGAGAACTCGAGAAGTAGTATTTCTTTTCAAAGACTGAAGACTTAAATAAATTATGAATCAACTCAAAGTATGCATTTCATTCATTGATACAAGCTTATATAGACGAGCATGGAACAACCTTCCAAGCGAAGCCAATTTTCAAGAATGAAATTAAGACTAATTGAAAAGACAAGCACTAAGAAGATAAACAACTATCCTATAGGAAGGACCTTGGGCATATTGAAAGGTACTTTCCACATCTTGAAGAGTCTAGAAACATAGTGGTTGAAGTGCTTAAGATATGTTAGGCTCAAACAATCTAGACAAGTATAAAAGAGAGAAGTGGAATAAAGTTTCGAGTTACCTTGTGCGGTGTGTGCAATGAATATGAAATGAGAAAAATAGATAGCACCTTTTAGTGGTTTCCCTTTTGATGTTGAGTGATGATGGAGACTTCCACACAATCTTGAGTTCTTGAAAAGTGTGTTGGACTTCAATAAATGAACTCAATATTATAAGAACCGTTTCTCACTGAATAGCACTTCGATTATGATGGTTAATGCTCACTTCATTGTTAATTATTAAAGTCATTAGTGGGGTATTTATACAGGCAGAGACTAGGCTCAATTAGGATAACAAAATCACCCAATTTGGAAGAAGAATAATTTCTAACGGATAGAAATTTTCTCAACTTGCAGTTGCCGTTTCCAAGTCCAGTTGTACAAAAGTAGCCATTAGGCTAAAAATATAGCCATTGAGGGTGTTTAGAGGTGAACCAGCAGTTGCTGCTTCCAGCCGGTAGTTGTCGGATGCCCTCTGTGGGCTAAGACAAAGAGGACCATTTGATCCATAATTGATCTGGCAAACCGGTTCAATTTTTGGTTAAATTCGGCAGTTGCCAATTACATCTGGTAGTTGCCGGATGGTTTCTGTTATCATTCTCTGATGAAGAACTGATCACAGAGATCAATAGGTAGTTGCAGCTTAGATCTGGCAATTGCTGGTTGGTCTCTATTTTGTGTTTTGACTGCCCAGCAGTCACACAAAGAGTGTCCAATGCCTTAGGTTGTTTCTTATGTCTTTTCTAACACTAAAATGCATGAGTGTAGTGCATGTTAGTGTGTGTAAATTACAACCTAATCTAGAGGTCTTCAAGATTTTAATATCAAGTCTTGAACTCTTCAAGTCTTCTAATCTTCAACTGTTCAAGTCTTCTAGTCATCAATTCTTCAAGTCTTCAACTTTTCAATCACTTTGTGCCATATCACGTCTTGAGCTTTAATGGGTGTACTTGATATCTTCTTCAAGCATTGATGCCAACTTGTTGATACTCTTCATTTGATGACTTCAATCTTCATTTCTTCCTTTCATTCATCAAATTCAATCTTTGAATGAAGTCTCTACAAAACAATACTTGACGGCAAATTGAGAAATACCTTCATATGTTTGTTATCATCAAAACCAACTATAGGAGTGTTGGCATATCCCTAACATTCTTCTGGCAATGGCAATGGCAAATAGCAAGAAGGTAGCAGTGATGCTCCAGGGGATCCAACAGAAAATTAGGGGGGAATGGCGACTCTAATAGGGCATCGTGGCGAGGAGAACAAGCAAGATATGAATCATGGCCTCTCTTACTCCCACGTTTATTTTTCCTCTTCTTCTCTTTTCTTATTTTTTCTTTTTTCTTTATTTTTATTCATTTTCAAACAACCAGAAATGTGGAGGTTCGATTAAACGGGTTACGGAGGAAAGAGGAAGGTGGTGGAGTTTGCAACTTTTCAATTTTGCAACAGTATTTTCTCTTCTTTTTTATAAGGATGAACCAAGAAAAGGGGTTCAATCGAAGGAAAAGGGGGAAAAAAGGCACAGTGAGGTTTGCTGTAGGAAAAGGGGTCACCGAAATGGGTTTTAAACTTCTCTGCAAAAGCAAGGAGAAGACTGAGGAGGGAGGAAGAGAGAAGCTTTGACACCAAGTTGATGGAGGGCCTCTAGAGAAGAAGGGGAAGATCAGAGTAGCAAGGGGAAGGGGAAACCACACAAGCACACACTAGTCCTTAGGCTTCAACCAACACATTCTCCAATTCATTCTTCAAAAATCTGTCTACTGTGTCCATCGATTATAGACAATATATAAGGAAAATAAAAGATACGAAATCGGAAAGACTTCAAATTTCTAACATACCTCTTAGAAGCGTTCATAAAAATGAAGACGTCATCAGCAAATTAGAGATGCGTAGGGACATCAACACCACGAGGACCCAATAGAGGCTTTATCTGAGATTTAGCAACTAAGTCACTCATGCCACGGCAGAGAACCTCTTTGGAAATAATGAATAGGATGGGGGAGATGGGATCTCCTTAACGAAGCCCTCTGCTGGCTTTGAAAAAACCCACAGGCCCACAGGACTGCCATTCAGGAGCACTGAAATCCTAGCCCACTGAAGCAAGGTATGAATCCAGCCAATCATTTTTCCAGAGAAACCAAACCGTCTGAGCACTTGGAATAGAAAATCCTAGGAGATAGTGTCAAACGCCTTTTTGACGTCTACCTTGAGTCTAAGACCGCCTCCTCTAGAGGTCTGTCCCATTAAGTTTTCCAATTCTGAAGCTAGACAGATATTTGGCTGAATAAGCTTCCCTTTCTGAAAGGCTCCCTGCTCTTGCGAAATAATTTTTGGCAAAACACTAGAGATACGAGAGGCCATTATTTTAGATAGGATTTTGCAAAAAAACTTCCCCATACATAATGGACGGAATTTGTCAAGAGATTTGGCCCCCTCCACCTTAGGAATTAATAACAAGAAATATTATTAATACCATGGGGAAGAAAACCTGATGAAAAAAATCCCTTGACTGTTCTGTAGACATCGTCATGGATTATATCCCAGCATTTTCTGAAGAACGCTCCCGTTAAGCCATCAGGGCCTGGAGAGCTGTTCGGATTGAGGTCCCACACCGCTCTCTTGATCACATCTTCAGAGGGAATGGCATCCAGCATCTCTTGGTCCGAATCCTGAAGAATTCTGGGAATGCAGTTAAAAATCTGGGGGTAATCCTCCAGTTCTACTTTCTTGTGAAATGTCTCATAAAATTCCGCCAAATAGGATCCCATCTGATCTCAATCACTGATATCAACTCCATCCTCAGTAGTGATGCATCTAATAGTGTTTTTGGATCTCTTGATCCTGGTCATGACGTGAAAAAATTTGGAACACCTGTCCCCTTCCTTAAGCCATCTAACCCTGAATTTTTGAAGCCACAATTTCTCCTGTTTTTCCATTGCTTTCCAGTATTTGGTCTTGGCATCGGCTTCTTGATCAAAAAGCTACTCAGTGAGGCCCTCTTCCTCAATGCTTCTCTGAATATTCTCCAGCTCAGCCTTGGATGTAATCACCTCCTTATCCAGATTAGGGAAGGCTTCCCTAGGCCAAGATCTAATAATAGGCTTTAGAGCCTTCAGCTTCTGCAGAAGGATGAAAGGGGGGGATCCTGAGAAGTTATTACACCAAGCTTCTTTAATCACATCTAAAAATTGATGGTGATCCATCCAAAAAGTATTTAGCCTGAAAGGGCAGTTTTTGGGCTTAATAGAAGAAACCGAGCAGGGCATCAGAGGAGCATGGTCTGATGCAACACAGATCAGCACCTTTTGAATGCAATCGTCAAAGACCTTCATCCACTCTTCATTCACAAAAGTTCTATTGAGAACCGCAGCAACATTACCCCTTCTTCGGTTATTAGTCCAAGTAAATTTTCTTCCCGAGGAAGGGATTTGGATCAAAGCTAAAGCATCTACCATGGCGGCGAACTCAGAGGCCGCACCAATAGAGAATCTTCCTGGCCCTCTTCTCTTGTGATCATAGAGGGTTGCGTTAAAATCCCCAATAATCATTCTTGGCGCTCCCGAACTACCGAAAACTAGATCCATCCACAGAGACCTCCTTTCTGCTCTAAGGCATTTTGCGTGCACCATAGAGACATTAAGCATTGTACCATTCCACTCCACCTGGACTGACAACTGCTGCTCTGACATGGAGGATATTAATGGGTTCCTTAGCCCTTGCTTCCACATGATCCAAAGGTTTGGATGCGCGTCAGCCCTTTCATTACGAATAAAATCAGTTGCGAAACAGATTTTACTAAAAAGGTTTTTTGGAAATTTATTCATAGCCACCATTGGCTCAGCCATACAAATGATATCAGGAGAATTCTCACGGGCTATCTTCAACATGGCAATCCTAGCTGATGCCTTCTTAATTCCGCGGACGTTCTAGAAGAGGACTTTCATGGATGCCTAGATGTTGGGATTTGGTCGACTCTAGATGGTCGACCCATTTTCTGCACCTGTTTTCCCTTCTTTCTTTGCATTCTAACCCAGCCTTGCTGCCTCTCTTCCCTTGCCACAGCCGTTGAATCTACCATTGCAGCCGCCTCGTGAGCATCATCGCGATTGGCACCATCATGGGTGGCAACACGCGTGCTCCTGCACATAATCTCAAGGTGTTGATCGCCGACATCAGGGCTTCTGCCGATCCAGGATCTAGAGATCTGATTTATAGGACCTTGGGTATGTCCAAGATCCATACCCATTACTGCCTGACTCGCTTCTATACTCAAACCGAGCACAACCTCCAACTGAGGATCTCCATAAGGATTGTTAGCAATTTCAAAATTTGGAATCTCATGTTGACTGGAATTCTATTATTTGTGGAATGAGAATCCACATTGGAGCCCAAAGGAGAAGGTCTCCTTGATGGAGGCATCAAATCCTCCCTAGGAGTCTCAACGCCCCCACTTGCCTTGTTTAAGGAGCTTTCCAAAATAGGAGAGTCCTCCCTGTCATTTCCTCTCTCCTCCATGGCCGGTTCAGCAGCCCCCAATGTCTCCTCCCTACCACCGTGTAAGGTGGCCCCATCTTCACCGGCATCACGAGCATCCCCCTGTTGAGATCGACGTGAAGAAGAAAAGGTGGAAGGCACCACTGTTCCCCTAGGAGAGTCATTGACATATACTGCTCCTGGGACTCCTTGATTAGGCTCCATCCGACGAGCTCTCGAGTCTACTGTCTTCTTCTCTTTGCAATCAGATAGGACATGTCCCACATTTTTACAAAATCCAGACTGCCCCATTGAGTCCTCGTAGAGCAATTTCTGCTCAAACCAGAACAAGTTTGCAGTTCCTGGTTGCCGTCGCTCTACCTGAATTTCCTCAGGTCTTGTAGATCCCGCATCCATCTCCACTAGGACTCGAGCATAGTTCCCGTACATTACAGTCTTCGTGTGATGATCAAGAGCCACCGGGCGGCCCGCAACCTTAGCCATTGTTAGTAACACCTTCTCGTGCCAGTATTCTAGAGGCAAGTCTGGAAACCTCACCCGGACAAGATTTTTTTTAACTGGTTTTTCATGTATACTAAATCCGGGCACAACGTTGAAAACACACGAGCTGCCGTCCCACCTTCATAGGGCTTCTCTTTCAGATGGATGCCATGTCCGCTTCTTTCTCAAACTGAAAAATGGTAAACTCTTCACCCATGGCACCATCTTGATGTGACCCTTGAGATTCCAGGATTCACGAGCTTCTTTACGAACATCGTCCATAGAGAGGAATAAAAAATTGAGTCTACCGATAAAGGCATATCGATACCATCCTAGATGATCCTCATATGCGTCCTGAGTTATAATTACCTTTGTTGAAGTTCCTGCGCGGACAGGGTCAGGGAGATCATCAACTTCGGGCAGAACACTCCCTACAGCCTTTGCATATGTTTTCTTAGGGATCTAGGTAGCAGGTTGTTCATTACCACCATCTGCAGCAAGGGAGGGGGCAGCAACGAGTGGTTCCTTCCCTTGATCGCCTTCTTTTGCCTGAGCACCTATTTCCATAATGTTGTCGGAAGGAGCAGCCTCCTTGGATGCATTCAGCGTCTGAGGTGGGTTACAGGAAGCCCTCCAGAAGTCAGTGAGCCGAAGCTGCTTACCCCTCTCCGGAGGCCGGCCTCCACTAGGGTCATGACCAGACTCAAAGATCTGAGAGTTCATCTCTCTCTCCACAATCACTCTCTTTAAAATTTCCTTAACTCATGCCATGCATTCAAGGGAAAAAGGCTTAGTTCTTGGTCTTCAATCTTATGTTTCAGGTTGGTTACATTTAGTTGCAAGGAAAATAAAGGGAAAGGGAGTGGAAATTTTGAAATTAAAAAAATAAATCTTGTAATTATTACCTCATGTGATTGTATAAACTACTTAAATTTCTTACCATATTTAAGAATGATATATTATACATGTAATTTTTTTTTGCTTTCTTAAACTGAAGGGATTTGAATACAGAGTAAAATTTCAATAGATAATTTGAGATCCCTAAAACAAGTGAGGAAGAGAGATCCCTAAAACAAGTGAGGCATACCCCTTGCAAACTACTCAATAAAATAAGTAAGGTCCAATCATATTTGTTACTATTAGTGTTTAATTAGACTAGTCTGTGGGTGCTAAGAAATGATTTTTCATAGGTCAGAGTAGAAGTCTGGATTCGTTCCACATGTGGGGAGAGAAGGTGCCCTTCCCATATGCGATTCCACTGCTCAAAATTAAGATATTTAGACCACTAGTCAAAACAATTAATTTATCATTGACTTGAATACGAATATCTCGTGAATGGTGGAATTTCATGTAAGAAGGTGACACAAACGATTCCTTCTCAAGTAGCGATGTGACGTTATGAACTTTGGGTTTATCATTAACTCTCAAACCCTATTGTTCATGGTCACAAATATGTACCCTTCCTGGATTAAATCGGAGGGTTTCATGATTACTTATGTTCAGGAACCCTGATCAATCCTAGTTAAATTATTTAGGGATAATTTGCTAGCTCTACTTGATAAGAAAAAGAATTACAATACAAGGTTTACAGACAATGTAAGTGTAAAACAAAGTCAAATCTACTTGTTTGGTAATTATTTTTCTTATGTAATTATAGTAGATCTAGGAGAATTCCCTTAAATTTAGAGATTGAATTTTCCGTCAAGTTGTGTAGCTTACGCCAATGCCTCTCTGAGTCTATCTTTTTCCTCTCACAGTAGGGGCAACTATGTTATTTCATAAGGAGGAGGAGAGAGATAGACAAAGGGAGGTGCTAGAATATGTAATGCAGCCTGACAACGTTTTTTCTCCTTTAAATTTATTGGAAAAAAAAAATCTGATGATCACCTCAAATCATTCAATTCAATACAACGGTTTCTACTTTTGTGGTGGTGTTCCTAGCACTCTTGACAATGGTGGTGATCCTCTTCGTCGTCGGCATAAACATAAGAAGGAAGACCAGAAAAAGAAAGAAGCAATCTTCAATATATCCCCTAAGAGATATTCCTACTCCCAAATAGCAGAGTTCTTACAGAATGATATTCAGGGTAGGCATCGTTTTAGATTCCCGTAGGGCTTTTTCTAGCTCTTTCTGCTGATGGCCATGCCGAAGGTGGAGATTGCTAGTGGCGCTAGGGGTTTTTTCTTTCTGCCTTGCCTTTTTATTGGTTTTTCTTGTTGATGTATTTTTCCTTCTCTTTTTATAAAGATCATCTATTAGCAAAAAAAAAAAAAAAAAGAAGTTCACTAACAAGTTTTCTACAAAATGTAGTGAAGGAGGATATGGAAGCGTCCATAAAGGGATCATTCCTCGACATGGGTCAAAGTACCAGTAGCTATAAAGTTTCTAAAATCAAAACAAAGCCAGAAACAATTCATGAATGAAGTGGCAACGGTTGGAAATATCTACCACAAACACTCAGGCACCATTTGATAACGTTTATGTTGTTTTTGTGTTTATAAACAGCAGAAACGGCTTTTCAAATTTCGAAAATAAAAGCGGATTTTTTGGTGTTTGATAAACCTGTTTCTCAAAACGTTTTTTACAGACATTTTGCCACTAAAAAACCCAATAGTATCATCGGATGCCCAAAAGATAGAGAGCGTTCGGTTGCCTCCTTTTAGGTTTAAATAGTTGAGAGATTTATCGGGCACAACAACTTTTTTTCTCTCTCAAATTCGTTTCTAGAAACGATAAAACAAGTCCTACTTGTTTCGTCAAAGTCGTTTCTAGAATTATAAATAGACATAAATTTTTATTTATGTTTCTAGAAATTGGTGAAACGGAACAACTTTATCAAACACTTTCTTGGTTGTTTCTCCGTTTTTGGGAATAAGAAAAAGCAGAAACGGAAGAAACGAAACGTTGTCAAATGGTGCCTTAGTGACTTTGTTGGGTTATTGTGCTCAAGGGAATAAACACGCTCTGGTTTATGAGTTCATGGAGAATGGATCCTTAGATAAGTACATCTACAAAGAAGAAACTAAGTAGAAGGAGAGATCAATGATGGAAGTTTTCAACCTTTAAGCTATAAACAAATGAATGCTATAGCTTTAGAGACAGCTAGGGGGATATTGTACTTACACCAAGACTGTAGAATTAGGATCCTGCATTGTGACCTTAAACCTCACAATGTGTTATTGGATGCCAATTTCACAGCGAAAGTCGCCGATTTTGGGATTTTCTAAGATGATTGATAAGGATCATAGCCATGTTTCGCTAACGGGGGCTCAAGGCACGCCAGCGTTTGTGGCGCCAGAGATGTGGCTGAAAAATTTTGGTCCAGTGACTGAGAAATCCGATGTGTCCAGTTTGGGGATGCTGCTTCTAGAGATGGTTGGTGGTAGAAAGAACTATGATTCAGGGGCAAATGATGAATCAAGCCAAGTTTATTTTCCTTTATGGGCGTTTAACAAGGTTAAGAATGGTGTCTCCTTTACTGATGAAAAGAGTGGACAATAATGCTACAATTTTGATTGATAATGAAGGAAGAGATGATCAAAGAGAAGTAAATGATGATCAAGATGAGGAAGTTGTGGAGAGGATTTGTTTGGTAGGTTTATGGTGCATTCAACAAATACCTTCCAATAGGCCATACATGGATAGAGTGATTCAAATGTTGAAAGGGAGTGTTGAGGTAGGAATACCCTTAAACCCATTTCCACCGGAGATGGACCCAAATACTGAAAATTTCAATTATTGCCCTTCTATTTATTTAAGTGTCGAAGATCACAGCCTTCACCCTGTTGTTTATTACAGTGTTGGTAGTGGAACTGAGTCCAATGAACATCACAAATAAATGGTGTTCCTTCAATCTTCAAATGTAGAAAGACAAATGTTCTTGTAATGTTATAGCTTCATGAATATTACAAAGTCAAGAGCTCCCGAACTGAATCGATCCTTATCAGACTGGTTTTGGTTTGGGGTATGTGATGAGCACATTTATGTGTGAAATCTAGGGTAGTAAAACATGCATTTTACATATTTAGAATGGAACTACCTTGGGTTTTACTCTCTTTTTGCAGGTTTTATATTTTCAAGGCCTTAAGGACTATCGGGCGCTATATCTTCAATTTTACACGTAAAGAGGTCCTATTTCTTTTCATGGTTGCGAAGATGACGAAATTCTGAGCATGGTGTATAAAATTCTCTTGCTCACCAAGAGATCTCAAGTTCGAATCTTATGGTTGTTTTTTTTAGAAGATTTTGTTGAAGAAAAAGAAAAAAAAGGAAAGGAAAATCGTGGAAGCAAGAAGAGAAGAAAAAAAAAAAGGAAAGAGAAAAAAATGGGAGAAACAAAGATTGTCCAAATCTTCTCTCTCCTCCACATCATCATCCACCAAAAGATTGTCCAAATCACATAAAGCAAGAAGGAAGAAAATCGTCCCAGAGAGAAAAAGAAGAAAAATAAATTAAAAAAAAAAAAAGGAAAGAAAATAAGAAAA
>NW_024869325.1:18783-25167 GCF_013358625.1 Macadamia integrifolia | reverse complement strand
AAAAAAAAAAAAAAAAAATGTGTGGCAATGTTACAGCAATTGTCTGATATGGTTATGTTAAAACAAAAATACGGGTATATGTATACATGCAATACACACATAATTGGGATTTGAGTCAAAGTGAGTTTAATTTCCTTTTTTTATGGTTAAAGGTGAAACCAAAGAAACCAATCTTATGGTAAGTAATAATGCAACAGCAAGAAATAAGCTCTACAGTGGCCGTTATATATCAAAAAAATGTTGTCGAAACCATTCATATGATGGATTTTATTTTTTCACCACACATACACCACCAAATGTGGTGCGGCAAATGAACTATGGCATTTGTTGCATGCACCCATGTATTTACTTTTCAACAGCATTTTTATAGAAATGCCACTAAAAAGATTCTATACAATAAGAGTTTTTTAGTGGAATATTTGTATCAATGTTTTATTATAACCGTTGGCGAAAGACCTATTAAAATGACAAATACACTAACATTGTTGTCTCGTCTCAATTATTTTTTGATATAAGACTAAGACTACATGGTATTACACCTAGGGTTGCACTGCACACTCAACCATGTGAATCAAGGCCCAAAACTTAAACTTAAACGTAGACGTCCTAGACAACTTTCTTATTTCTCATGTGTGATTATTAATTCATCCAATTTCTTATCCAACTTGTCCGACAAACCAATATAAAACAGATCAACAAACAAATATGAGTGATCATAAACACTTCAACATTTCAAATCAATTAAGTATGACCGAATGTTTGTCGAACGAAACGACAATGACATTATGAAGAAGTGGTAGGAAGGTGATTTTTGCCAAAAGTTGGAACAAATATTTATTTCCTTCAACAATCCAACCACATGCATTTAACGTAGAAATTCAAATTTGCACCACTTCATTGATAATGCCCAACCAAAGGACAATGGCAATATGAAGTGGTAGGAAAATGTGCTTTAGCTGAAGGTAGCTCAAATATTTATTTCCTTCAACAATCTATCCACAGGAATCTAACAAGTAGAGTTTATTTGGCAGAGCATATTATTGTCAAGACTTTAACTTCATTGATGATACCTTAATCAGTACTTTCGCAACATTGGGATTTTTCTTCTGCTGAACAAACAAAAGTAAGGATGTGAATTTGAAATCAAAACTGTTTATCGAAACCGAACCATACCATTTACACCAAAATCATGATTCGGTTATGGTTTTAAAGTATAAACCGTTGGTAAATCGTTATACCGATTAACATAAAGGTAGTAAGTTTAAGTCATTCAATGCTGATTTTACATACATTTCAATTTAACACCCTTAAAAAGAAGTACATGAGTTGTGTGTAAGAAACTTTTACCTTATCTTCATTTTACCTATCAAAGCCCTTTTTGCCATACATGATAAGGGAGAGTCTCTCTCTCCTTCTCCTCTTGGAACCCTCATCCCTTAAAGTATCTATGAATACTTATTCAGCTAGCCATCACACTTGTTTGAAACCAATGTGTGACTAAAATCAGTTCCCTTGCAAGTGTTACTTAACTCATAACAACTCTATAAGTGCACCAGCACAATAGAAAAGAAGACAAAGAAAATTGAAATAGTGAATATTTTAAAACTGTAAAACAACTAAGAACATAAAATCCAACATCCCTTCCCTGAAATTTCACTTTTCCTTTCGAACTTTACTTAGGAATAACAATTCCATAGATTTAAAATAGAATGAGGTTTGCATGTCTTTTATCCCATCCATTTCTCTATTTGAGGTATTCCTTCAAAGCAGTAACTTGCATATCCATCTATGAACCGAAGTCCACAACAATCTTACTATTCATGCGTTGATTCCATCACAGCCCTCTATCAATCCATTACCTCAACTCCCATAAGGTGTATCTCAGAGAGATCCAGGGGCTCCAAGCCTTCAACCATTGTGAGCAACGAACTTGGTACGAACCGTAAACTCGAACATCTTAAGTTTGACTCTCACTAGGTATACCTTAGGCCACTCACAAGGGGGTGTTTAATGCTCTTCACTACTTTCAATGAAAGTTGAACAGTTCTCATTCAACCTTAGTATGACCCGGTCCATGTGGTTGTGGGATCAGTATGGGCCCGCGGGACTAGTCAAGTCAAAGGGCTGGATACTTGTTGTCAGTAAAAAAAAAAAAAACAAAAGAGGCTCCAAGCCTTCAACTACTGTGAACATTGATCTGACCAGGACAAGTTGTCATCAAAGCCATCCAATTTCGTGGGGCTATTAGAGTTGTCTGAGTTCTGTTTGAATAGATAAAGTTAAGAGGAAAGTAAAATTTTTAAACTTAAAAAATAAACTTTTATAATCACATCACCCATGCGATCCCATGTGATTATGTAAATAATTTAAATTTTTTATCACATTTAGTAATGAAACATTTTTATATTTAGTTATTTTACAACTTTTTCTTAACAAAAAGGGTTTTGAATACAAAATAAAATAAAGTAAAATTTAATAACAAAATATGAAATAAATTGGAGTTAATGATATAATCAAAAGGGGTAATTATTACAAAAATTTCACTTCCCTTACCTTCACTTTACCTTGCAACTAAATGGAACCAAAATTCTTTTTCTACTCTCCCGAAGAAAACGAAAATGAAAGCTATTGATTCTATTTCTTTATGTTCATTTACTTTTGTTTTACTTGTGGTTTCCTGTATCTTGGGTATTATAAATTGAAAAAATTATAAGATTACCCACTTTTAGGTTTCCCTTTATCAAACTATATACATTGGCCTTAATTGGGTTTATGAAACTACCCATTTTTGGGTTTGGGTTACAAATCTACGCAAATAGTATCTCACCCTCATCCTCATATCTTTTTGACAAATTTACCCCTGTTTCCACCTTACCTTCTCCAATAAACATCCACCCCTTGCTTCCCTTCCACTCTTCCCAACAATTCCGCCCAACACTACAATATCACCCTACCCCACCCCATGCTCTGAATCTGGATCCGTCCCTTGTTCTTCCCTTTTGTGAAAATGACAACAACCCCGTCCTCTTTGTTCTTCTCAGAACACGACCTTCACCCAGTCCTACCCTTCCCTTACCTCTCCGCATACCCCTGCGCTCACTGGAATCCTAGCAGAGATGGGTGACGAGCACCCCGCGTGCCTCCAATCTTTATCTCCAATATATAACCTAGCTACAGCATTTCTATAGGTTCTATGAACTCAAGCGAGTAAGAGGGAGAAAAACATATAGGAAGGGTGTTTTCAACTAACTATATTTAGTTAATGAAGAATTCCAAAATTGGTTTCACAAAAATTTGTTCCACCATGGAATCCATTCCTAAAAGCTAATCCAAAGGTCCTTTCACACTTTTAGAAATTCTTGTAGATAGCTCTATTAAGTGATATGTACCTCATTGCTTTGTCAAGAATCAAGTGTAGCGTTGTTCCCTCAAATCCAATATTTAAAGAGAAATCCAAGGTACAAGAATTTCACTGGTCTAGATGTTCAACAATGGATGGTAAGTTCTTATTTGGAAAATAATGAAGATAAGGTAAGTTGATTAGAGCTTGGATTCCATCCAAATCAATCTTGATGATCAGAAACCTTGACCATGCCTTTTGTTTTGTTGTCAACAATTTTTAATCTTCTGATTGGATAGATGATTAATTTAACATTTTGAGCTGTGGATGGAAAAGGAATTTCTCACATATGTCATAATTTTAGTGCGAGGTCCTCATCTTTAGGTGGTTGACTTTGAGATCTGACATTTTCCTCTATAAATAAAATAAATAAATAAATCTTCAAATAATTTGAACCGAGAATTGACATACATTAGATGATGTTGTGGAAAACATATTCACATGAATTTGGGTGTCAAAAATTGCCTCTTGACAAAAATAACCTTCGACACTAGAACCGACTCTACCACCCCCTCCCAATCCTCCAAAATAAATAAATAAATCTTATATTAGGTAGGCTTAACCAAATTATTTGTAAGGCTCTTTCAATTTTCAACTATTGCGGCAAGAAATTGCAGGTGTTCTTAATTATGGATAATCATTCATTCAACTTCAAGCTGCTTGCATTCAGGTTTTATTACAAAAACAAATGACTATTATATTGCATCAATGACCTAAAGAAACCCTAAGATTTAAACTAGTAACTAATTTAGAAGAATCATTTTAATTATTTTCTTTATTCTTTCTATGAGTAGTTAGAGCCAATAATAAGAAGAAGAAGAAGAAGACGGGTAGAGCCATTGACAAGTGGATTAGATAGATTCTTGAATCCCCATCTCTAATTGCATCATCTCCTCAAAGGCTTTCATGTATGAAGGAGGCAGACCCTTTTTTTTTTTTTTTTTAAGAGCAGACCTATTGTTAGGATCTTGTTCTTACTGTCCCTTCTCTGTGCATGAACCATTACTATTTCCTTCTATGGACATAAATTTGCAACATGCTTAGGACTTCCCCAACCAAAATCGATATCACTGGAAAGAAATCTATATCATTTGTTGCCTACAATAGCTCTACCCAGTAGTAGTTCTGTTCTTGCTGCTTCTACAGTGACCTTAACCAATTGAATGTAGTTCACATAGTTATTAATTGTGAATAGATGAAGTCCAGTTCTAGTCCCCTTTTGATCAAATCAACTGCAAACCACAGTGGACTTTTCCATTAGTTCTTCCACACTCCAGTCACAACCTGTAATCAAAATGGCATTGCCGAAGTACCATTCTGAAAATGATGGACCAAATTGAAGATGCCATCTGTCAAAATTAAAAGCATTGATGTCTCAAAAGGCGGGTTCATTTTGAGGGCTTTGGTTCATGCTCACCATATAAAAGCCATGATCAATTCAAAATCTATGCCAGTAGTCTTAATGGTTCCATCATCCTCCATAGTAGCTATCTTCTTCAGTTGCATCAAATTTTGGAGATCAAAAGAGAAGGATTTGAATAGAGAGAGTTCATCTCTTCGTATTATATAGGGGAAATTGATCCATCTTCACCCAAGATGGGCTACTCCACGGCCAAGCGATAACTAAAGCTTCCACTAATCTGATAAATTACAAATCCCTAACCTTCACATATCCTTACGAGGTCAACCCTATATATAACATTTTTGTGTGTTACAGTATAGAGAAACCCTATCCCCAAAAGTATAAAATTACTCGTAGTATATAAATGACACCCGAAAAATTTGGTTAGAGCTCCATGTATCTCTTGGGCAGGGGGGCTGCATGCCCCTTGCAACCCCAATTTCACACATTTTTGCGTCTACTAGTCCATCCAAAATAGTTGTTCTTGCCTTGTAATCAAATTTCCTGGCTTCTGGAAAGCTTCACATCTTATGCTAGACATCTATCTGATATCATACCCGTTGACATCTAATTTTGTCCCCCCCCCTCCCCAACAATCATGATTATGGACAAGACGAGGCAATTACGCTCTCTTTCATGAAGAAATACCAATTCCGGTCAAACCCAGCCAACTCACCCAATTCCGATAAAATCCAGTTAACTCACCCAATCCTGGTAAAACCTAGTTGACAGTCAAATCTGGTCAAATTAGATAAGTCTTGCTACCCTAACCCATTCCATTTTGCATTAATGCTTGGAAAATGATTGAGTGTTGGAAATGTTGGGGATCTGGCCCAATATTGCTCAATGATACAGGGAGACAAACGCAAGGGGTTAATACCATCTTCCATCATAAAATGATGATCGAACCTAGGGGTGTAAATCGGACCGGTTAAACCGGACCAGACCGAACCGATTAAGCCCGATCCAAACCGAACCGGTGGCTTATTGGGCTGGTTTCAGTTTGTATATTAAATTGAATCCGATCTCGGTTCGATTTGGGTTAGCCCGTTGGGCCACCGAAAACGCCGAAAATGTGCATCCAAACCGGAACTGATCCAAACCGACCCGAGCCCAATGTTTATCAACTATACAAAATTACAAATTCAACATTACAACTTCAACCTGTCAAAACCCTAATTTTTCAAAAGAATGAAAACCTAGGTTAGTGACACCGTGACGGAGTGTCAGAGTGAGCAGCAGCGGGCAACAGGCAGCGGGCAGCGGTTATGGCCATGGGCCCTAGCGCCGGAGTTGGCGAACGTAATAGCACCGACGGCGGAAAGCAATGTGTACAGTTATGGGGTGTTTGTGCTGGAGTTGGCGTGCGGGCGGAGACCCATTGAAACGTTGTTTGATGATGAGCTGCTACTGATCGATTGGGTGAAAGAGCTTTATGCGAAAGGGAGGCTCATCGAAGCCCCTGACTCGAGGATTGCAGGGGAGTACAAGGTGGAAGACATGGAGGCGGTGCTTAAGATTGGGTTGGCTTGCTGCCATCCTGACCCTGACGGCCTAACCACAAGCCTAAACTTGAAGACTT
>NW_024869325.1:0-17695 GCF_013358625.1 Macadamia integrifolia | reverse complement strand
ATTTTACCCTTAAAAAACGGATACGCGTTTAAAATAGATTCTTTTGCCGTTTCCGTTTTTTTTCGGATTGTATAATAGCATACGGGAAAACGCGTTTTAAACGGAAAAAAAAGGGAATGTGTTTTAAACACGTTTAAAACGCGTTTTAACTAACAGTGCCTTGGACTAGTGGATGACAACTTTAAAACTTGTCATAGTTCTGAACAATGGTTGAAGATTGAGAGATTAACGAGTTTTTTGTATCTCTTCTATGCAATTACTGTTTTGCTTTCTGGTTCCAAGTATCCCACAACAAATTTATATTTTGAAAATGTTTGGGAGATTCACAAAAGTTTATTAGAAGAGGTATCACGTGGGCTCAACTTTATGAAGCCAATGGCAGTGGAAATGAAAAAAAAATTGGACAAATATTGGAGTGATTATAGTCCAATTTTGGCCATTGCTTTGGTGTTTGATCCTCGATATAAACTTAGTTTTGTGACTTGGGAATTTTCTAATGGGCATTTTCTAAGCTTTGCAACCTGGACTTAAATGCATCTACAATGTGCAACAATGTGAGGAATTCTTTATATCAATTGTTTGATGAGTACAAGAGTATGCAACCAAGTGACTATGATGTTCCTACACTTACCCATCGTCCTGGGAGATCTAGAACAAGATTTGTAAGTAAATTTACATTCTGATAGTAATTTTGATTTATTTTTTAATGCAAGTTTTCAACATTCATTGCTAATCTTATTAATGATTCATATTTCGGCTATTTCTCAATTTTCATAGGAATTTATGGTATTCGAGCTTGCTGAGATGGATAATGGAAGTAAATTTCAATTGGATATATATATCTAGATGAACCCATGATCCCATTCAATGATAATGAATATGATGAGTATGATGTGTTGGCATTCTGGAAAGCAAATGGGTCAAAGTATCCAGATGTGGCTCGAATGGCTCGTGATGTCTTGGCTATACCAATTTCCACAGTTGCTTCAGAGTCGGCTTTTAGCGCAGGGGGCCGCGTTATTGATAAATATCGGAGCAAACTCCTACCTACCAATGTTGGAGCATTAATATGCCTTCGGGATTGGATGTTTGATATAGACTTCAGAGGTAATTTTTCATTTTTAATTGTCTTAAATAGTTAATTAGTGTCTTATTTTACTTTGTATGTAGTTGAGCCTTTTGATGATCCCACTGATGTGGATAATGCACTTAGAAATGTACTGAAACTATTGCACATTGAAAAGGAGAGAGGTGCAGTAGCTAGTTCTTCAGCTGGTCCTACTCCTAGAGAAGGATAAGCTCAATCTTATTGAATAGGTATACCGTAGTTTACATTTGCACGTATTTCATAATTTATGTTTTGACAGTGTCACTATGTTGTCTTAAATCTTCTTTCACTTTTGGTTGTAGTTTCTTGGAATGGTAAGAGTGTAGGACACACTTGTGGTCTTAAGAGTAACTACTCAACACATCATTTTGGAGGACAAAGGGCTGCAATATTTTAAGGGAATATCAAAATATTTTGAGAAAGAAGATAGTCATTTGATATTTTGATGTAATATTAAATACTCTTTGAATGTTTTAGGTGGATGTTCTATGGTTTGTTTGATACTTTGACTTGCAATAGTTATTGGCACACTATCTCTATTTTCGGTGGGTGATTCCGTAATTGAATCATTTTAATTTTTAGGTGGTCCGTGGTTATTGGTTTGTTTGATACTTTGACTTGCGTATTTGGTTGATCTTTTTCCACCATAATTCAGTAATATTGTTTGATACTTTGACTTGCCTTATTCTGACCTTCTTCATTCCTAATCCATAATAGGCAAGAGGCCTTCAAACAGAGAAGCTCAGGATTGTATACACGTCATTTAATGGTGGAATTTACTTTATTCAGGTATGCTATTGTCTCTTGCGATTTCCTCCTTCTTTACCTTCCACTTATATGCTTCATTTTTGCTATCAAGTTTACTTAATTTCTAATCTGCTATTTTAGCTGTTGTATTCTAGCTGGCCTCTACTCCTTTTCATCCAATTGAGCACCTTCTACCATTAATTTGCATGTACTTGTTTCATTTTTCTATATAAGCTTCGCTGCAGTCTAAATTTCTTACGGGATGGTGATTATGTTCACTTTTGTATCGGGGTAAGGGGGGGGATCAAGGGATGGGAGAGTAAAGGTGGGACTCAACCCCGGGTCTTGCCTGCAACAAGAGAAAGACCTTCCTAGGTACTTGCAAATTCTAACATCTCTGATTTGTTTGCTGGTTGTTATTGCTTTTTGCATGCTGTGGTAGTTGCACAACCATATGGGTTATCCAAATTTATATCTTCAAGGGGTTTATTCTGTTACATATATTCATTAGTTGAACATTGGTTAGTGCTTTAGGTATTATAATGCCTCTATTGCTTGTTATTTTATGTACGGTCTAACTGTAGATGATTTGATAAGGTTTGTCTTTGGATATACCTGTGGATAAATGACAACAGTGTTGTGGGAGCCATTGGAAATATATTTATTGCAGGTTTATCTTTGGAACTATAGCCTTATTGCTTTACAGTCTAAGGGATCTCATGGTGGTCCTTCTGACTTTTTTCTTAATATTTCTACATAATATCTTAACTTATTGATGTGCAATTGTTTGTTCATTTTTTTCCCAGCCGTATCTTTTACTACAGCACTTGGTTTCGTTTTTTATGGAGGGAAGTGAGTCTTCTAAATTTTAAAGCATCTGCAATTGATCTAGATTCCTGTTAACATAGTTGTCAAGGTGTGCCTTGGCGGCTTGTTGGTGTCATTTTTGTTTTTCACCCCTCCACCGCCTTGGGTCACCTAGCCACCTTGACAACTATGCTTTTCACGTGTGTGCTTTGTTTAGTTTAAAAGCTTTTGGATCTACTGGAGTTATTGTCATATCTTTTGTTCTACTTGTAGATTATTTTTCATCTTTTAGGCCTTATAATATTTTCAATGACAATTAATTTGTATATATTGTAAGAAAGATAAATCGGTAGTTGCTGTTGTTCTTGTTGGGAAAACTTTTCCCTGTATTAGTATTCTACTGTATGCTTGAATTTTATTTTTCACTCGTGGGGTTTGAAATATAGTTTTCATTTAACTTGCTAATGAGAAAACACTAATTCTTTCTGCTTTCAGGTGTTGAGAAAGCTTGTGGATGATGCATCAAAGTTTTTGAATGACAAAATCACCAAAGTTGTGGTAACACTGCCAACATACTTCAATGATTCCCAAAGGATAGCAACAAAGGATGCTGGACGTATTGCTGGTTTAGAGGTTCTTCGTATTGTTAACGAACCTACTGCTGCTTCACTGGCAGTCTGGCATATGGTTTTGAATTGCCTTTTTCGTTGTTTATTAAAGATTTGTGACTCTTATTAACTCTACAGTTCATTAGTGCCTCCTGTTTTGTAAAATTTTTGTAGTGACAACCTTAGGTGCATTATAATTGCTTAATTGCATCAGCATTTGGTTGTTTTTGACCTCTGTGAGGAGACCCTTGCTAGCATCAACACTGTTGTTGAGTTGGCAGAACATTGTTGTGCTAGTGAGCTACATCAAAGACCAGACATGAGGCATGTTGTCAATGTACTATCATCTCTAGCAGAGGTATGGAAGCCATCAAACCCAGACTCAGAGGACATCTATGGCATCCAGATGCAGTATCAAGGCACTAGCATCAATGCCAAGAGAAGAAGAATGGCGCACGGTTTCATTAGTTTCAAAATTCCAAGTTTCTTTAGAAATTCTAGTCTTAGTTAGAATTCTATTCCTAGTATAGTGTGGAATTCTGTTTGAGTTTTGCTTTTAGTTTCTTTCCACTTCAAACTATTTTTACCTGTCTTCGTCCAAGCTGTATAAGGTCTCTATAGATACAATCTTGTTTTGAATTGGTTTTCTTTATCTCATCAAGTCCTAGTTAATTAACAATCTCCAAACATAATAATATATTAGGGAATTTTTAACTAGTTTTAAGTTAAATATATCGGTTGTTTTTCATTTTTCAAATACTCGTTGAATTGCCTAAATGCTTCAGCAGTTCAGCATTTGGTTGTTTCCTAATGGCTCCATACCAGTTTAAAAAACCGATCCAAACCGAAATGAACCTGATAAATCCAAACCGGTACCAACCCAAACCCAAACCGCACCAAAGCCGACACCGGACCGAAACCGATAAATCCTTAATGGGTCAGTTTCGTTCAATTCCAAAGTCACACCGAAACTGGTGGAATCGGATCGAAATAGCACCAACCCGGACCGTTGACACCCCTAATCGAACCAGTCATGTGTTCGATCTTTGTTATCATTGAATAGTGTTCAAAATCAGGGATCCATCAATATCTCATACGTGAAAATTGAATGGCCGGATGTTTTGCAATGTGTCCTAAAAATCTGGACCACATTAAAACCATGTTAGACCAAACCAACCCACTTGAACCTAAGCTAAATTAAACAAAATCACTTGAACCTAAGCCAAGTGTTTGAGATTTTAAATGTAACCGCAAACGTATGAATCAGTGTAGCTACGGGTCGAACACAAGGAGAGCAGACACTTTATTTTTTTATTTCTTTTAATAATGCGAAAGTGAACCGATTAATAGTTGTGATATAATTCTAATTACCATCCTAAACATATGTATCTAAAATAACGTCCTAACCATTCGTCATCTAAGAATTTAAAGACACAAGCCACGCAATTAAAATTAAATAAATAAATAACTAAAAATAAACAACCCACGCAATTAAAATAAATAAATAAATAAAGAAAAAAAATGCTGAAATAAAAATAAAGTAAAAGAAATGGGATAAAGCTAGAGAGAGACTCACAAGTAAGTTTCTCTACTTAGCCCGAGGGATGCATCATAATATGAGCTTCCCTACTTGACCAGAGAGTCACTTTTACAAGGGTTACTCGACTTGACATTAGGGAAAATGAGACAATTAAAATAAAAGTAAAAAATTGATGGTTCTATGGCTAGGAGGGAAAATCCAACACATACACTAGCCATGAACCTTGGGGGAAAGGGATAGCAATAATGTAACGACTAAAATTAAAATCCTAAATTAAGAAAGAAAGGGTAGTCAGAAGAGGAAATGAGAGGGGGGAGAGAAGATTACTGAAGGAACCTACTTACTTGAATCAATGTTTGAACTTGAAAGCTAGGGTGATTTGTGATACTACCAATACTAAAAATCAGATCTGGAATAAATCAAATCTAAAATTTCTAGTACCAGAGAAAACAAATCTTGAAACAAAAAAAAAAACTGAACTTGAAAAAAAAGATGATCCACGGCTTGTGATCTTGTCACCTAGATCTAAGCCTAGAACTATAACTTTAAAAATTACAACTCAATTGCATAAATCAAAAACATAAAAGGCTGAATAAAAAAGTGCTTACATTAATTGACATAAAAACTATTACACAAGTGATTAGAGCAAAAATAAAGAAGAACCAAAACTAAAGAGAGAGAGAGAGAGAGAGAGAGAAGAAAACTAAGCATAAACTATAAAATAAACTAAGAGGAATAATAATTAGGAGGGGGGAGGAAGGGGGTTTTATAGGGATTTTGTCTTGCCTCCTTTCTACAAGTCTTCTTTAAGAAAAGAAAGAAAATAAAATAAAATAAAATCTTGGTAAAAATCTTCATTCTCTGAGATATTGTGTGAGGAAAGAGAGAATCCGTTTCCAAAATTACAAATTCTATTCATTCCTTGCAATATTAACCAATATCTTGCAATCTTGGTTAAATCAGAAAGGAATCTCTGCATAGCATCTTCAAGATCTTGTGAGGTGGCAAGGAGAGAGAATAATCTTCAGGATTTTGTAGGAGAGAGGATGTGGTACCAATGAGTGGGTCCCACCTTTGGACTGGTTCTTGATTCACTTTAAGCACTTTCTCTTGTAAACTTGAAAACTAAAAAATAAAAAAAAAAAAAAATAAAAGTAGTATTATCCAAAGTGGGACAAAATGTACACTTATATCCTTAAGATTTCACATATTATTATGCTCATCACCAAGCCTATTCCAAATTTAACTAAAACCTAAGCCTAATTTTTCAAATGAAGCCTAACCCAAACCAAGCCATAGCTACCTAGCCAAGCCAAAAGTAATGTGCTAAGCCAAGCTATTCAAAAGAAAGAGGGGGATCTACTTGCGTTAAATGTAACAAATGGTGACTACTTACATATGTAAATCGCATGAGGTCTCATTGGGGTGACCTCGAGAGATTGAGTGATCTGGATCATAGAGTGATTTAAAAGCTGGGGTGGCCTCGAGACGTGTGCCCGAGTCCTCCTAGCCATGGGATCACTCTATGATCCATGGGTTCTATGGAGAGGATCCGGATCTTGTCTCATTCTCCCCTTTTGTTGAATTTTTAAACTCTCTTTATGAACACATGTCATTTAGTGAGGGAATTGTAACTTTATATCTAAACAATCTTACCTTTAATACCCATATAGTCTTATTCTATGGATACGAAAAGGATAAAATATCTAGTATATTGTGTCTATTCTACCCATACAAATTAGGATAAATTACTTTTTAAGGGAACCTTTTCACTCCGAGTAGTTTCCGTTTTACTTTTGATTTCTTGCACAAAAGATAAGAGGAGGACTTGAAAGGTGGAGTGTAATGATTAAATATTAAAAAAAAATCCTAATTTCTACCCATAATCTACCCATTGCCCTCTAAATCCCCTAATCTATAAAAGAAGAAACCTGATCCCCCAATAAATGGTGAAGAAATGGAGAGATGGATCGAAACCACCCCCCCCCCCTTATACCACATTATCAGAAGGGTGAGAGGAATCAGGAAACCCCCACAAAGGATTTCCCAATCTTTGTCCTCACAATACGCCACTGAACCAAGGTACATCTCTATTTTTAAATCTCCAGAGCTTGTGGTTTGACCACTAAAGATTGATGCTCCTTTTGCAAATAAACTAGGAAATCCACTTGATGCAATCGTACACTACTCAGTTCCGAACCCAAAGATGTTAATCTTCCTCCCCAAGGAGAGGACACACACCGTTCAGTGAGGACGAGGAAATGCCGATGCCAGTGTCTCCTAGGAGGCATTGAGTGTCGAGTATGCACCCGGTACCCAACTTCCCCTGACACTGAGACGACGGGTGAATCATGGTCTTCAAAACTAATTCAATTTTCTCAATACACTACCAAGCACTCCTATTGGCTAATCCAACAATGATGACACTAGCACCTGACACAAACTCACTCCCCAATACTGTTGATACTCATAGGCACTTACTACACTAGCACTACTAATCACAACTGGCACATTCAAGAACTCCTCCGTAATTTAATGTTCACAATCACAATTGGTACCACTATCTTGGCATTAATTGTACTGTTGATTGGCACGCTAGCAAACAATATTGGCTGAGGCAATACCAATTTTACCAATTATAATTCGTATACAATCTTGTATTCAACCATGATTGGTCAGGTCTACCAAGAGTGCACACACCCTTTGTAAAAACATAAGCATAATTCTTGTTACGTGCATGATTCGTCTCAAATGAATGATTTTTCCCATTTCACATTAGATAGTGGTTGAGGTGGAAATAGTGTTGTGGGACACTTTATTAGTTATCTTTAGTTATTGTTTGTCATTTATTTATCTTTATTATCTTTTACATATTATGTTAACCGTGTAAGTAGGAGAGAGATAGTGGGTTGTACGAGGACTCTGTGGGAGTAAGATCCAATGTGAACGATTCAATTTTGGTAAACAGTTTCAATTTGGTTTTGAGTTATTCCAAATGAAGATGATGGTCACACTTTGCACTCGAGAAATAAAAATTAAAAATGTATAAAAAATAAGGGAGAGGGATAGGTATGCTAGCATAATACCTATGAATTAGGAATGTTAGACTTAGGACAGGCTCTGGAGCTAGAAGTTATGGATATATAAATAGATGGTTCTTGGACAGTGTTTGAGTGCCATGGAATTGACGATCTGAAGAAGGGGTCGTGGTCGAAATAGCGATCTGGACTCTGTCATTTCCAGCAATAAACCAGTTGCTAGCGAGGCATGTTAGCATAATACCTAGGAATACGGTATGCTAGCGGGATTTTAAACTTTAGATAAAACATAAAAAATCTCATTCGTTCATGTGGCGAGGTCTTACAAAATCTGTCCAATACCGCCACTCTATGGTACTACTACCCCAACCACGACCCCTTTCTCCGGCCAATGTGCTCGAAGCATCACTGCCATCGACAAGTTGAAACGTTCCTGCAACACCGGCGGAGGCTCCAAAAGTTTCGGTCACAAGGAGTCTACCAAGCTCCGGGCCAATAGCTGGTTTATCGCCGAAAATGGCAAAGTCTAGATCACAATTCCTACCACAACCCCTTCTCTGAATCGTCAATTCCATTGCACTCAAACACTGTCCAAGAACCATCTATTTACATATCCATCACTTCTAGCTCCAGAGCATGTTCCAAGTCATTCTAACTGATACAGGACTGATGGGGAAGAAACCCTTCTAACCAAAGTAGTTGGAATACGATTTTACTAGGTTCATTTAAGCTAATCTCAAGGGGCTCATAGAAGAAACATTTGATTTAGGGGATTAAGAGAACTAGAGCTCGGTAAAATTTGTTTCAGAGATCATATGCCTAAAAACAAGTTAAATAAGGGTAACCAAGATTCTAGAGAAGAGAGGAAAGGTGTAGCAACAGTATATTGAAAAATTGTATATCTTCTCTCCATCCAACAATTTAATTCAAGTTGATCAAATCTGACGATCAAAATCTAACTAGCATTCCTATTTTCTAGGTACTATGCTTGCATACCTATCTCTCTGCCATAGAAGAAGAAAAAAGATTGGATGATTGTTTCTAGTTTTACATTTATAAAGTATTGGGAGAGGGAGAGGTATGCCGCCGATATCAAGTATGCTAGCGGATAGCACCAATAGGAACACATGATGGAGTATCATTCAGGAATGATATGAAGGTCATTTCATAAAAAGGGAAGAGAGAGATAGACACAATGGGTGCTAGCATACTTGATATCGGTGGTATACCCAACCTTTTCCCTAAAGTATTTTAGAAAAAGCCATTGGGCTTCTCTCTCCAGCAAGGATTTAATTATTAGTAATGGTATCGATCTTGGCCGATAATGATATGATATCGATTTTTGATAGGCCATATCAGTCTAGATCAATTAATTTACTCTTATTTTTATCAAAAATATATTTTTTTTTTATGGTTTTATCTTTGTTCTGATACCGATTTCCGATCCCAAATTCCTGATCAGTCAGTAACACAGTATTAATATCGACAAAGGCCAATCCGATACCGATACTTAGAACCATGCTCTCCAGACTCCATGACCAGTCTCCACCACTCTTTAATCTTTATCTTCCTGGGAAAGTATTACTAGTGATTCTGATTGAGGCAAGCAGCATCACTTACGCCACTAGTTTTGATGGCTACCTCTTCGTTTTCACACACTCTTATTCCATGCGATCACCACATAGCTGATGAAAGCAGAGATCTGCAATGACGATTACCATTTCAACTCCTCTGTTTTTCCATTCCCCTGTCTCCCCTTGTTGTTGTTCTCCAGCTCTTCACTTTCGGGCTAGAACAAGACCCATTCGTTTTTCTCTTGTTGAAGCTCGTCCGTATGTCCGAAAGGAGGATATTGTTGTTGTCGGAGCTGGAATCGCAGGTCTCGTAACCGCATTGTCCCTTCATAGGTCAGTTCCCTAAACCCTTAATCAACCATCACGATCTGAACCCTGATGTTTTTGTATTTCGATTTTTCTTAGAACTTATGAGATTGCTTTCGTAATCAGGCTTGGAGTCCGGTCATTAGTGCTCGAGCAAGCGGAGTCGCTTCGAACCAGTGGAACCTTACTTACGCTCTTCAAGAACGGATGGAGTCTGTTGGATGCAATTGGGGTTGCCGATGAACTCAGGACCCAGTTTCTTGAAATCCAAGGGTAAAATTCCCATTTTCTTATCACATTCTCTGAACTAACCCCTTTAATCTTTCCGGATATATTATTTAATACATCTTTTTTTTTTTTTTTGGTGGAAATATTATTTAATACATCACAAAGATGAAGATCATTGTTTTCAATCCAGTGATAATTAGAAGAAAAATTAGCCCAAGTTTGGAAATATCAAGCCTCATTAGCAAAAGTCTGAATGCTCACATTAAGAGAACACATAAGTCTATAAAATATTCAATTCATTGTCTCCAGTTTAAGAAGAATGATCAATACCAGTTACCAATTAAGGAAATATACTCACTTGCGCTTGATGGAGCTAGTAAAGTCAATCCTGACCATGGTGGCGGTTCGGAAAACATTAAATAGATCAATGAGATGTTTTTATTATTAATAGCTCAACAACAATGGTGGTTGGATTTTCACACCATTTTATAGGTGAATGAGCCATCGGGGTAGGGTATGTTAGAACCTACAGTCAGGCTCCTTCATTCTCATTAGATACCCCGTGAGCTCTCATTGACACCAACATTAGTTGGCAAAGGCCGACAATGATTCTCTCTCGAAAGAAAAAAAAAATAAAAAAAATGAAAAGATTCCTTAAAAGACAGTGTAGCCAACGTACCATTGAATTTGCAGCACATCATTGTCAACATCAAAAAAATTCATTGATGATGCCAAACTAAAGGACAATGGCAACATGAAGAAGTGGTTGGAATAGGTGCTTTTAACCAGAGGTGGCACAAATATTTATTTTCTTCAACAATCTAACCATGTGCATCTAACATAGAAATTTGACTACTTAGACCGATCTAGGGGCTTCAAGTACTCTTAGGAACACTGATCTACGTTTAAGTATTACACCAACTCAACTGCCTGACCGAGACAAGTTGTCAGCTTAGCCATCCAATTTCGGTGGGGATATTAGAGTTGTCTGAGTTCTATTTGAGTAGATGAAGTAGCTAATATTTGTATTTTCATATTTTCTATTAGATGTTAGATGATTGAATGCCAGAGACTGATTGCAAGGGAAATTCAAAGGGCAGGAAAGTAAAAGTTTCAAATTTAAAAAAGAAATTTGTCTTTTGTAATCATCACCTCACCTCATGTGATTCCATGTGATTGTATAAATTACTTAAAATTTTCATCATATTCAACAATGTTATATTTTACATGTAATTTTATTTTATATTTTATAACATATGGTCTTTGATGCAAAATCAAGTGAATTTTAATAACCAAATATGGAATAATTTGGAGTTAGTGATATAGTCACATGGGATAATAATTACAAAAATTTCTTTCTTAAGTATGAAAATTTCACATCGCTTCCCTTTACTTTCCCTTGCAACTATACGGAGCCGAAATTCTTTTTCAATTCTCCCAAAGAAAATGAAAATGAAAGCTATCGATTCTATTTCTTTATGTTCATCTATGCTTTTATTTTGCTTGTGATTTTTTGTATCTTAAGTATTATAAATTTCTATTCCTCTCTAAGACCAAATAAGATACTCTGGATGGTAATATATCCAATATCTTGTACAACTTATGCAGTAGAGATGGTCTTAATCACAAGAATATACTGCCAAATATCTGATTAAATTATAGGCATGGGAGAATTCAATCATGTTCGACTTACATTTCCATCCACGGTGATATGTACCAGTGCACCTCATCATCCACTCCTAACTCCCTCAAAATAAATTAATTAAGAGGAAATATCACTCCTCTCCCCCATCCCCCTGCAAAAATATCATATACCCCCAAGGCATTTTCAAAAATATCACCCTCCTCCCTCAATCTGAAAAGATCTATCCATGGTCCCCCTTAGTGAAAAATGGTTATTAAGTCATGAATTTATTTTTCAGACACCCGAACTACCCCCGACATATCTTCCTCTTCAATCTGAAACTCTAGGCTACCAATTGGTGATGCCCAGCAATCGAAGCCCTTTCAAATCCCTCTCCCTCCATCACCATCGTCTCTGAGACTCCACTTGTCTCTTTTGAGAATACCCACCACCAAAGAACTGAAAAACAGAGCAATAGAATGAACAAAAAAAACATTGAAAAAATAAAAAGATAATAGAAGAAGATCAACACAGTAAAGGAAGCAAGCACGAAGAACAGAAGATGAACATAGGCAAAAAATGTACAAAATCAAAGGGTAGATTGATTAATACTCATCGGATTTAAGTTTGAAGCAGAAGAGGTAAGAGGATGAAATCTATAGTGGAAAAGACACATATGTAGAAGCAATGGAGACCGTCAGAGAGCGATCCCTTCCTTACCGGAGACCATCATTGAAACCTTCGTCATTTCTCTCTCTTGAGCCCAACACTGATACAGGAGTGGGTTTTATAGTTCGGATTCTTGGTCGGTACGATTGTGATCTTTCTTGGGGTTTCTGGCTTCAGGGAATACAAGTTTGGAGAAGGAAGGGGGTATGTTCACGGAGGAGCCGAGACTATCACCTGATTCGTACAGGGATCTGCTGCGATTGTTGAGCTAGAGTTGTATTATGTATGACTTTATTTAGTGTTCTGAGCTTGATTAATCAAGATTTTTTTTTTTTCACTTCATTGTGTTAGAAAGTTTTGGGTACATTGAATTCTCAAATTGATAGAGGGAGAGAGATCTGAAAAGGCTTTGAAACTGGGCATCACCAATTAGGAGCCTAGGGTTTCAGATTGAAGAGGAAGATATATCGAGTGTAGTTTGGATATCAAGAAAAATAAATTCATCATGACTCAATAGTTTTTTTTTATTGGTAATGAAAAGGGTGTTCCGTCGTAGTGATCATAGCCCCCCAAGACAAGCCGCCGCACGGCAAGCAGTGCTTCCGTAAGACCAATGGGTGATAGTGAGCATGTCAAGACTCTAACCCACAATCAGCCAACTCGAGCGATGATGGGTTGAGGGCATTTTCACCACTAGGCTACCAACCCCATTGGTACTTAATAGTTATTTCTTATGGAGGGGACAATTAGATTGTATCTTTTAGATGGGGGGGGGGAAGTAGAGTGATATTTTTTATAATGTATAGATGGATGCTCTATAGGGAATCCGAGCAGCTCAGGCACAGGTGGTATTTTTCGTAGTACATCTTCTCAGATGGGTTGTTGTGCGATCTATGAGTGAATTGGAACTAACTTCATGGCTGAATTTGTTGTTTTCTTCCATGGAATACACCGAGCATCTTTGAAAGAAATTAGGAATTTATGGATAGAATGTGATTCTCAGGTTGTTGTTTCTTGCATCAAAAGATAGAATATTCCATGGTGCTTTTTACAAAGATGGTGGTACCACAAAGGTTATTTGGACAACATAACTTGGATTATATCTCATTTCTATCGGGAAATAAATACAATAGCGGACAAGCTAGCCAAGCATGCTGCTACTACTCGTACTTCAAAGATTTGGGATGCTTCTCCATCTTTTATAACTTATGAGCTTGATTGGAACCTTCAACATAGGTCTAGATTTCGATTTATGTAATTTACTATCTTCCTTGCTTTGAGTCTATTTTCTGCTGATGGCCATGCCAAATGTAGAATAGAGGCTTGAAGGGCATTTGTAACTTCACATTTGTTAATTATTTATATACTTTTGCTGACCTTTAGCAAAAAACAAAAAATTCCTCCCAAATAAATTAAACCTCAGATTAGATAACTTTAATCGAATTATTTATATGGCACTTACAATTTTCAACTATTTGATCTAGAAAATGCAGGTGTGCTTAATTTTGGATCATCATTTCACAATCATGCTGTTTGCATTCAAGTTTTATTATACAAACAAACATTGGGACTATTACATTACATCAAAGGACCAAAAGAAACCCCATGATTATTTAAACTAGTAACTAATTTAAAACAACCATTTTATTTGCTTTATTTTTTATATGAGTAGATAGAGCTAAAAAAAAAAAAGGGTGGGGGTGGGGGGGGGGGGGGGTTGATCCATCAACAAGTGGATTAGGTACAAGTTTGAATTCCCATCTCTGATTGCATCATCTCCTCAAAAGCTTTCATATCCGAAGGACACAGACCCAATGTTAGAATCTTGTTCTTACTACCCTTTCTCTGGGCATGAACAACAACTATTTCCTTCTGTGGACATGCGTTTGCAATTTGCGTGGGACCTCCCCAACCAAAATCAATATCATTTGAAAGAAATCTAGACCATTTGTTACCCACAAATGCTCTATCTAGTAGTAATTCTGTTCTGGCTGCTTCTACAGTAACCTTTACAAATTGAATGTAGTTCACATAGTTATCTAGTGATTGGATGAATTCCAATTCTAGTCCCCTTTTGATCAAATCAACTGCAAAGCACAGTGGATTTTCTATTAGTTCTCCTGCACTACATTCACAGCCTGTAATCAAAATGGCATTGCCGAAGTACCCTTCTGGAATTGATGGACCAAATCGATGATGCCGTCCATCGACAATGATCAAAAGCATTGATGTCTCAGAAGGGTTCAATTTGAGGGCCTTGGTTCGTGCTCGCCATATAAATGCCATGATCAATTCAAAATCTGTGGCAGTAGTACCCTTTATGGTTCCATCATCCTCCATAGCAGCTATCTTCTTCAGTTGCTTCAACTTTTGGAGATCAAAAGAGAAGGATTTGAATATAGACTGTTCATCTCGTCGTACTAGATAGGAAGAAACATTTGATCCATCTTCGCTCATTGCAGAAATATTGTCATGGTTGTATTCATCAGTTTCAAGGGGTTGGTTTGGCTTCAGTATACATCTATCTAAAAATGGAACAACACTTACGGGTAAGCCTCTAGCAATTTCACCCCATGACTTCATAAATTCAAGCAATGATGCTCCATCGCACATGCAATGGTTCACTGCTAATCCAATAACAAAACCTCCACATTGAAACCTTGTCACCTAAATACAATTAGAACTACAATTTAGAATGATCATAACGTTAGGACTTAGGAATTAAAAGCGTAGCAGAACAACGATTAGCAAGAAACAAAAAACGAAAAAGAGGTCATAAACACAAAACACAAAGATATACATGGTTCACCCAAGATGGACTATGTCCTCAGCCGAGCGAGAACTTCAACTATTCCTGATAAAGAAAATTATAAATCCCTAATCCTAGCGTCTCCTTAAGAGGTCAACCCTACATATAGCATTTTTGACCTGTTATAATATAGAGAAAACCCATGCCCAAAAGTGCAAAATTACTCTTAATATATAGACGACACCCAAAAATTTTGGTCTGAGCTCCACGTATCTACTAGATAGGGGCTGCATGCCCTTGCAACCCCCATAGCCCCCCCACCCGTCCGTTATTGGGGAAGAATCACTAGTACTTCCTAAATTACATTGAAATCATGCCTTACTAATAACCCGTAAACCTAAAGGAAGTTGCATATAATTAATTAGAGTATATATTAACTAGCTACCTGCACCACAAGCAGTGGTATTTCTGAAGGGTTCTCTGATTCATTCCAAGCATGAACAAGTTGTCTTTGTTTTGGGAGATCAAGGATCGTAAAATCGCCCAACTCACGAAGCTCACAATTTGCAACTGCTTCAACAAATGAAACACCTTCTCCTGTGCATTTCACCATAAAATTTCCATCTGGACCCATTACAAGACTCCCTGCAAATGGATAGAAATGAACCAGAACCTTAGCCAAGGCTTGTTTGATTGTTTCACAGAGATTCTCTGTCCTCTTCTCATCATCTGTCTCAAAGCAAAATAAAATATCAAGAGGACCCATCAATATCTCATCTATAGGCGACAAATAATAGAGCCCATCATAAGTCTTCATTGGGGGAGGGACAACAACCGGCTTAGACTTTGTTATTCTAAGTTCTGCTTCTCCACTTCCATGTGAAGTTGCCATTGAGAATCTCCTCCTACCTGCACACAAGCTTATTGCAAGCTAAGTCAAGGTAAACAAGCAAGAGTCATGGCCTCCCAAAACATACCAAGAGCATCTTTATAAGTATAGAGAAAGGAACTGGGCTGCGGCAGAATCTATGTGGGTGAGATGTGTAGCCACCTCATCAATTTTTTTTTATTTTTTTTTGTCCTCGTGGTATAGAGGACACAGGTTGGTGACATAGCCATAATTATTAAGTCCGAAAGGCAATAAAATGTCTACGAATACATTAAAATTAAACAGATTCAACAGTAATATACTTTTCAAAAATCCAGCGTGAAATAAGTACGGCAATGGGTTTCAACAGTGAATATTCTTATTTTTTTCACTCTAGCTTTTTCTCCTACTGATGACAATATTTAAGGTGGGAGGCAGAGCTAGACTATGAGATTGTTAGTTGTGACTGGCATATCCAGGTTTTATATTCATACTTTTATTTTCTCTTAATATATATGACCTTTTAGCACAAAAAAAAAGATGTGTATGGCAATGTGACAGCAATTGTCTGATATGGTTATGTTAAAACAAAAATACGGGTATATGTATACATGCAATACACACATAATTGGGATTTGAGTCAAAGTGAGTTTAATTTCGTTTTTTTATGGTTAAAGGTGAAACCAAAGAAACCAATCTTATGGTAAGTAATAATGCAATTGCAAGAAATAAGCTCTACAGTGGCCGTTATATATCAAAAAAATGTTGTCGAAACCATTCATATGATGGATTTTATTTTTTCACCGCACATACACCACCAAATGTGGTGCGGCAAATGAACTATGGCATTTGTTGCATGCACCCATGTATGTACCTTTCAACGGCATTTTTATAGAAATGCCACTAAAATGATTCTATACAATAAGAATTTTTTAGTGGAATATTTGTATCAGTGTTTTATTATAAACGTTGGCGAAAGACCTATTACAATGACAAATACACTAATATCGTTGTATTACTTGAAGGTGTACAATTAGAGGCGTTTATAAATAAACATCTTTTTTTTTTTTGGTTGAAAATAAACATCCATTTCATTAAAACTATGACCTGTTGAAGCAATGAGACATATATGATACAGCCACCATACTAACAGCCATAAAAATAAATCTTTCAGAGGGCCTGTCTGCTGAGTAGTGAAGCCTATAGAAAAGGTTGATGGTATTAAAATGAGGTCTTCCCTGGAACAAACATAGATTTGAAAAGAAAAAAAAAAACAATATATTTATTGAGAAAAAAAAGCTTGTCCAATGTTCTGTTTGGGCCCACTCTCATAAGGTAATGTGTGAATGGTGTAACAAAATGGATAAATAGTGAGCCATCCAATCACATAATGAGACTTGAAAATCTTCCAACTTCACTTCTAAATCAACTTCCAAAAAGATCTTACAAGGAAAACAATCACATAATGAGACTTGAAAATCTTCCAATTCTTCAAACTTTTATGCTAAAGAGTCCAACTGTCCCTCCAACCCTTCAACTCTAGTTTCAATCGCTTCTTATGTTGTTGTCTTGTCTCAATATTTTTTTATGTAAGACTAAGACTTCATGGTATTACACCTAGGGTTGCACTGCACACTCGACCATGTGAATCAGGGCCCAGAACTTAAACTTAAACGTAGACGTCCTGGACAACTTTCTTATTTCTCATGTGTGGTTATTAATTCATCCAATTTCTTATCCAACTTGTCCTACATACCAATATAAAACAGATCAACAAACAACTATGAGTGATCATAAACATTTCAACATTTCAAATCAATTGAGTATGA
>NW_024869324.1:0-25186 GCF_013358625.1 Macadamia integrifolia | reverse complement strand
TCAACCCATTGTGGTTTAGGGTTTTGAGTGCAGGACAGTATTATAAATACTAGGTTTTGGGTCCCTACAACCATTATTCACTCTTCCCCACTTTACCACTAAAGTGAGAGAACCAAGGAGGTTTAAGGGGCTGTAGAAGATCCATAGCCAAGCCAAGAGAGCGAAAGTGGGAGTGACCAACATCAATCATCTTCAGCATACTAGGTGAAAGGTACAAATCGATCCTCCATAATTTTATTAGATTCGTGTTCTTGTTTTTCCTGTGTGGTTTCCTCAATAGGGTTTCAAACTCAAACCCATAGGGAGTTCTAACAATCCATATATAAAACTTAACCCTTCAAATCTGGGAGTAGTTGAGGATGTCGGAACAAAGGTCAAGGGCGTGACTGTAAAAGTAGCATCTTGATTATGGGATTGATCAACATCTCTTTGACCACTAGGGACTTTAAGAGTTCTAGGGGAATGCTATAAAGGCAAGGCAGTTTCCTTTCCTGCTTTTTGGGAGTCAGAAAAAGGCGCTTCTGAACAAGACCGTTTAGAAGATAGAGAAGATGAATTACTTGGAGTGGCGACTATGCGCTTTCCTTTTCTCAACCTCGTTAAGAGAACTTGTTCATCAGAAGGGTCATCTGGTGGCAATCTAGACAATTCTTCAATGGCCTGTACTATGGCGGCTGTGTCCAAAGAACCTTAGGCAACACTCTAAGGCAAAATGACTAAAAAGGGGGAGGGAGAAAGAGACATCAAGGGTTGAAATTCAAAAAGAATGCAAATACTAAGGCTAGATCAAAAGGAAGGCAAATACTAAGGCTAGAATAAGAGGTAGCCATAAAGTTATGGCTTGAGATATACCACATAAGGATTTTTTCATACGATCAATGACATAATGTTTTGGAGAATACCTTATGCCATACGGGGATGACGTTTCTGGCTACCCAAATTCTACACATCAGAAGAAGTGCCCGTATCAGAGCCCTCACTATGAACAGAGGAGGAAGAGGCACAGTCAGAAAGAGCTGCATCTAATTCTCTAGTATAATATGATTGCCACCAAATTCAAAAATGATCGGTCATGGATGGGGCTGGCTCAAAGTGAAAAGGGATGAACTCAGAAAGAGCGAGAACCTTGAATTCTATAATCCTTCAGATAGGTTTCTCATCAAAAAATTTGGGACGGTCAAGCCTTTGGTAAGACAATGAGTAATAACAAGGATAAGGAGTTACTTGAACCAGTCCAAACTGACATGCAACAAAATGAGGATTATAACATTCGGCTCCACACATATTATTCTTAGAGTGCTTAAGAGTAATTCCAAAGTGTAGATCATGACATGTCAAGTAATGGGCCCATAAAGCAGATGCAGATAAAGGGTCACAAATGGTGGCAGCCAGCCACTCAGGTATGTTCTTAAGGGATTGAAAGGGTATGAAGGCATCGTGAGGACGAGTAAGAGGAATATCTGAGAAAAAAATAAAGTAATGGCTGCGAGAAGAAGATGGCATTGGCATATATTCAAAGGAGTAGCCCATGATAGGAGCAGTGTTTTGAACTTGACGAGGATAAACTTCAAGAAAGTAGGCCTTGAGCCACATCTAAAGCACCCAAAAGGGGCTACTACCATTGGTAAAGTTATTTTCAAGGAGTATGTTACATCCTCTATACAAATGGGAAAGGACTAAGGAAGCCAAGTCTACAGGCTGACCATCGGCCAGAGCATTGGCTAACTTCAAGAAAACTTAGGAGATTTTCTCTGCTCTTGAACAAATCATAAAGTGACATAGCCACATGAGTGAAAATGCCATATATTCCTCTCGAGAGATAGGACCAACCCATTTCCTATAAGTCTTCATATAGTAAGAGTAGGTACAATGCTTGGAAAAATCCAAACCATGATTGACAAGAGAACCCCTAGTTGCTCCATTAAACTCTTCACCCAATGGGCTAAGACCTAACAGAGGCCCTATATCTAAAAGGTTAGGACTAAGCATGCCACAAGGGAAGTGGAAATCATTGGTAGAGCATGACCAAAAACAAATAGCGGCTTGAAGAAGAGGATAGTCGGGGGGAATAAAATGTTTGGTCAGTTGAATTGCGTGAAAGGTTCCCAATGAATGCCATTCATCAGATTTAATAGAAATCATCCCCTCAACCAAGTCACTCCAACCTTCCAGATGATGAGGCCATAAATAATGCCAAGCCTTGAGCTTAACTTCGTTTTGACAGGGGCAACCTTATGAAAAAGGAGTTTTTCTTTCCTATGGCAGGGAAAATTCTTTACCTTAAGAGATGGAGAAAGAAGGTTGGGGCCAAGGGAATAGTAAGACTCAAAGACAGTCACTACCTCAATTTGAACCAAAAGAGCATGAAGAGAGGTCATGATTTGTGCAAGATGATCTTTCAAGCATGGTTCATTAGGTTCAGGAACAGAAGAACTCATGTTGCTTAGAGAAAGAAGGAAGTAAAGAAGAGTTGAAGGATGGAGAAGATGAATAGTAAACACTATTCACCCTTCTTTAAAAAAAAAAGAAATCCAAAAAAGAAAACATCTCGCTGAAAATGCGCCGGTCAAAGGGGCATGTGGCAGCATAATTTAGGCAAGAAAAGAGGTTGATTGACGCTTGTACAGAAGGGCAATTATCACTCAGAGTTCAAAGTTTTTGAAAAGGTCAAAGAGCCAAGAATTCAACTTAGAAGAGAGATACACCCAAGTATGTGGATTGGTTGGGAAGGTTATATGAAGAGGCCATTAAACACTGTTGATCAACATAATCCATATATACTTTTGGCCAGAGAGTGGCATCGTAAGATGGATTATGAGGGGTGATTGTTGGTACTAGATTCAAAATATGCGCCTAATTACATGGCAGGGGTAATATGGGTATAAAAGGAGAATGTGGGCTGACTGTATCAGTCCATCACCCACATATAGTGTAACGCCAATGCATAGAGGTGGTTACGGCTTGTCTATGACACCGGACATTAAGAGGACAGGTGTCAATGGCTCATTGAAGATGCTACTTCATGGGAGAAGTGTGCGAGTGGTGTGAGGAATGGAGCGGTTAATTTTTAAGGTATATAAAGGGAGAAAACCGACTAAGGAGGGAATGAGCAAAAAATCAAGCAAAACTGAACTACAATGCAAATCTTTTCATTTTATCCTTTTACTTTCTAATGTTTAGAATTAGAGATGGAGTAGAACTCTTACATTTGCTTCTTTTGAATTTCCAATGCATAGGGTCTATCTACTAGACTCTAGTGACTTGTATTCAAAGCCCTCATCTTTTGGAGTTTTTGGTCATTAAAAAGTCCCTAGAGCAATCGAGGCAAGAGGAGAGCCCAAGTCGCTTGAACAAAATTAGAGTCAATATTAAATCCGATTAGGATGCCCGCGCACTCATTGATACGGTCAGATGATCGTAACATAGAGGAGGATTTCGTGCCAATAGTTCCATAGCCTTTCCTTCTTTTCTAGGGTCATAGAGCTCACCCTTGCATGCTTAGACCATTACTAGGTAGGGTTCAATGCACATGTACTACTCACAGGTTCACACCTTACATAAATTCCACTTGCCCCTGTTCTGTCAGAGCCCAACCAGCTGACCGATTCCCCTGGTAAAATAGGCTTTTACTACCCAATAGCCCTGCCTCTTCTTGGCAGAGTTGTGTTGGGTAGTTCCAACACCTAAATCACAATGCTCCCTCTTTTAAACTTCTACATAATAAACACTAATTTCCCAATTCAATTTAGGTCTCTAAGTACTGTCTTGAGTCAATTTTGGGTCTCAATTTGCCTAATTTACTCCCTAGGATGATCAGCAAAAACCTTCTACTGTCTCTGGCCAAAATTAGGGTCAGCTAAGAGTCAATCCCACTTTTGATTTCACTTAATTTTTACTCAATTTGGAAAAGTCACATGGTTTAGGGTTTCTGGGACAATCCCTTAGCCAATTTGGGTTCCATTTGGGTTTAGGAATTGGGGCTTTTGCTATGGGAGGCTATATTGAGTTCCCATGAGCAAATTCGCTCACCTAATTTCAGTTTTGGGCTAATCTTTTCCATAGCCGAACTCTACGCTAGCTGAATTCACAGGTATGGGTTAGGGTATTTACCTATTTGGAATTTTTGGGAATAATTGGGCAGTCCTCATGCAGGTATTTGGCTCCATACTTCATTCTCTGTTATGGCAGCACTTCCTGGCAGCATTCTTTTACTGTAGGTTGTACAATGGAGTGCATGCATGGCAGTAGTAGCAGCCACAACAAGAGGTACAGCAACAACAGAGGGCTATCGAACCCCCTTCTCTCTCTGTCCTTCCAGCGTATTCCTTCTCTTCTCCTTCTTTCTTCTCTTTTCTTTCTCCTATTTGTTTTTATTTTGTTCACAGCAGCAAAATATGAGTCACAGTAGACTCTCCCACCTTTTATAAGCACAATAGATCTTAGGGTTTGTTTGGCAGAAGTATTGTTATAAAAATACATTTTTCTACCCCTTTTTAATCTAAAATAACTTATGATAGAAAATAGAGTTTAATATGAAACCACTTACATTAGGACCCTTAAATATATCTCTAATCATAGTAGAAATGTGGTGGAAAAACCCTACAAAATAGTGGGGCCCATAGAGGAAAAATGCCAAATCTGGGCATTCTGCTAGTATAACCGGCTGGTTGGTTAGCAAGGGCCTATCCCACCAGTTAGCCCTTTCTGGCTTCCCTACTATCCTATCTTCACCCCATGATATCCTATCATGTATGGAACCTTCCCAACACCTAAAATAAATCAATTCCCCCACATGTCCATCACTTTCACTCGTCCACCCATTCTCATCATTATCTTTTAACTTCTGGCAGTAATTCATTACCACCACCTTCAATACTAAGGGAGTTCTGAATTTAGAATGTTACACAACTAATATGATTCGGTATATTTGGAAAATTAATTAGAATTCTCATCTCACAGGAAGATTTCCCAATAGCACGAAAGCAAAATTGTATCAAAGAGCACCCGCAATCGAGGAGGCATCGTTATACCATGAGGGTTAATTCAAATGGATCTCCATCACTTGAAACTGAAAGTGAAGATATGGCTGAGACTGTAGCACCTAGAGTTCCTTTCCCTGCTCCACCAGAGATGACAACATAGGATGTAGTTGTCATCATTAATGGTATAATGCAAGGAATTTAGCAACAACAGTGTCAAATTATGAATGAGATGCATACTCAGATTGCTAGTGCCATCCAAGCTATGTAACCAACACCCCTTGCTACACATTCAACTCCACCATCGATGCAAAGGACTCATACGTACAATTAGAATCTTAGACTGTGCCTATGTGGATCAACACCTCAAAGCTGATGGAGAAATCTAGAAGTACATGCCTCCCTACTTTAGTGGTGTGACACATGATCCATTGGTACTAGATAAATGGGTAAAGGGTGTGGAAAAGGCATTTATGATACTGGGTTGCACTGATGAACAGAAAATAACCTGTGCCACCTACCAGTTGCAAAATGAAGCCTATGCATAGTGGAAATCCACAAAACCTATATTAATAGCTGCTCATCCCAACCCTACTTGGGAGCAATTTATTGAGGCATTCTATGGGAACTACTTCACAGAAAGTGTGAGGGACAGAAAGGAGGCAGAGCTTATGGCTCTAACTCAAGGGCCAAAGAATATTCTCAAATATCAGCAAGAGTTTGAAGAGTTGTACTATTTTGTACCAGAGCATTTGAAGATAGATAGGGCTAAGGCTAAGAAGTTTGAAAAGGGTCTGAGGTGAACAATTGGTGCATTATTAGTGGCACACCACTTGCAGACCTATGTACAGGTGGTTTAAACAGCCAAATCTTTAGAGGACAAACAAAGAGATAATTCTCAAGCTCAAGCAACAAGGAGAGTAGACTCACTGATTGGTGGCAGATGTTTCACTAGGGCAATCAGAGTACCTTACATTACTCTAGCTGCACCCCAGTCCACCAGACCAAAAGTTAGCCAAGCATCACAACATCCTAGGCTAACAACAACAATAGTACCTCTCAACAAGTTGGTTCACCTTAGTGCTTCCAATGTAGTCAATTTGGGCATATGGCTAGATCATGTCCCCAAAAGAAGAGGTATTATATATGTAATCAACTTGGACATATAGTTAGCCTACGTCCACAAAATATTTTAGGAGACTCATAATGATGCCCTCAACACCAGCACCTGGCCATCAAATTTAGGCACAGTAAGGTAAGGAGGGGTATTCGCAGCAAGAGCAGAAAAGGATGATATTCGAGCCTCGAGATGGAGGTGAAATTGGTTCCAAATGAAAGAAGGATAAAGAAGTACAGGAAGCTAGTTATATCCGCACTTGAAGTATAAAAGTTACTACATTAAGGGTATAAAGCCTACTTAGAATCCGTTGTATATAGAACCAAAATAAATAAGTCTTTACAGAAAATAGAGATAGTGAAGGAGCTTCTGAATGCATTTTTCAAAGACTTGGTTGGACTATCCTCAGACCGAGAAATATAGTTCATTATTGAATTGGTCCATAGAGCAGAGTAGCATCTATGTCTAAAGCTCTATATAGGATGGCAGAAGTGTAGAACACCTTGTATGGGAGGGAATGTATATATATATATATATTTGGGATTAGATGGTATGTGAGTAGTTGGTAAGTTAACCGGTCAACAACCTAAGTTCATAGATAGCCCAATATACAAAGTAGGAGATTGGGACATGATACCTAAGTCTGGGGTATTACATAATGTCTTCACCATGTCCAAGTTGAATATGTATGGATCTTCAGAGGTATGTGAGTCAATACTGAGCACCACATACCTTTGAACTATCATTCTATAGGAATGTGTGAGTACCCGGATGACATTCCCAATCACGTAACAGCCATTCAATTTTGAGGATGAAATTCTTGTAAGCTGGGGGGATGTTACACCTGTGTCTAAAATCCTAGGCAAATTTAAACTTTTGGACATAGGTAATGCAACCCAGGGGACAACCACTAGTAACTTGTGAATTTACCTGGATCATTGCATGAGTGGACTACGTACCATTGAAGGAGTTAGGGTATGTACTCTGCCATTTTTAGACACACAATTTTGTCACCCTCCTCCAGCTATGATGAAATATGGATCTTGGATGCAACTTTTGGCTTTCGATCGATGAAGATGATGATGGAAACATTCCCCTACCCGAAACCTTGAAAATCCCTGTGTAGGAGAGAAGAGGGTCCAGTTTTGACTTTTAATATATGAAGGAATCTGGACAAGATGATCATATAGATGAATATTACACGAAAATATGATTCTAAAAATACATGACACGTCAAAATCAGATCGATGGATCTCCTGCAATCATCCCTGAAAAATTTCACTTTCCCACATGTATGCCACGCACATGGACAGTCCCACTGGAAATTGGGAAAAGTCCCCTCCCCAAACACCTTAAAATTCATACCCTACCTACCTAGGTAACCCAGTAACACTCCCGGACCTGAAACCATAGAAACCCTCGTGTGGGAGAGAAGAGGGTCCAATTTTGACTTTTTATATACGAAGGAATCCGATCAAGATGACTGTATGGATGGATAGTGCTCGAGAAAACAATTTTGACGATATATGGCATATCAAAATCAGACCAACAAATCTCCCGTATTCATCACTAGAGAAACCCATAATCGTGTGCGTGCAACACACGCTGGCCAGTAGGGTAGCCTGCAACTCATGCTTGCTACCCATGGCTACTGCCCATGGGCTGCAGCATATGCTACCTGCGGCCATGTCAAGCCATGCCCTCCCCACTATCTTTCTTGCTGGCCTGTCTACTTGTGGGCACAGGTCCAAGACCATGCCAAACCCAACCATGCCATGCCCATTGCCCCTGCCTTGCTAGCTAGCCTGCCCCCTCATGGGTAGAGGCCTGCTACCATGCCTTGCCCATGCTTCCAGGCACTCCTATGACTTATTGCATGTGTGCTAGCCAGCCCATGCGCATGTGTACATTGGCCAGCAGGCCAGCCCGCACACATTCGTGCATTGGCCACTGGCCATATATGCACATGCTCGCTGACCATACCCGGGCCCCCTTGGCCATTACCCACGCGTCATCCGTCACACACCCAAGATGTTGCCTGCATCACCTACCTAAACTGACTATACCTCGGGCACTCCAGCTTAGTCCCACGTGCCACCTTCAACGGCCGGAATTGGTGTTCCCCTAACCTGATGGGTGAAGAAATTCCCTCTTCACCCACTTAAGCCCAAAAAATCCCTTTTTTGTTAAGGATTCTCTCTCCCAAAAACCCCACTTTTACCCATTAGACAAAATCCCTCCCCACCCTTTTTGATCCGAGGACCTCTTTTACCTAGTGTATAAAAGCCCTATCCCCCCACTTTAGGCAAGAACCCTTCTTTCGTCTGTTGGATAACGATGTTCCCTCTTTGCCATTGGCCGAAAAAATGTATAAATACCCCCTCCTTTGGATTTTAGACACCCAACACCCCACCTCACTCCCATTTAGTGAAACTCTCCTCCCCTCCCCCTCTTGATTTTCTTTGGGTCTTCGGAGCGATCTTTGTCAAGATCCAAAATCTTGTTCGGATCTTCAAAGTGTTCTTTGGAACTTTGAAGATCTTCAATCCAAGTTCTTAGTCTGATCCAATATTTTTTTTCAAAAGTAGTATGTTCTTCAACCCTCTCCTTTGAGTGTTCTTAAGTTTTACCCAAAGTAGAAACCCCCCCATTTGAGGTTCTTCGGGTCTACGAAGAGATCTTTGTCAAGATCCAAAACTTTATTAGGATCTTCAAAGTGTTCTTCGAGGCTTTGGAGCTCTTCAATTTATTTTTAGGTCAATCCGTTTCTTTTCAAAAATAGCAACTCCTAGCAGAAGCCTTGTCTGAGTACCCTTGGAATCTTTTTAGAAATAGCCATTCCTAGCAGAAGCTCTGTCGAAGTGCCACCTCAGCCTTGCCCTCCTATAGCCTATCCCTAGTGGAAGCTCTACCGAAGTGCCACCTTAGTTGAGCCCTCCCCTAGACTATCCCCAGCGGAAGCTCTGTCAGAGTGCCACCTCAGCCTAGCCCTCCCATAGCCTATCCCCAACTGAAGCTCTGCCAGAGAGCCACCTCGGCCTAAGCCTAGAAATAGCCTTCCCTAGCCGAAGCTCTATCCGAATCCAAATCCGAAAATAGCCTTCCCTAGCTGAAGCTTTGTCTAAATCCAAAATCCGAAAGTAACCGTTCTTAGCTCAAACCCTATCCGAATACCGTCACAATCAGCATCTCTCAAGAAAGGAAGTTGGAGGTCAAGACCATGTTCCTCTGAACTAGGAGAATCTGAAAGACAGTCCGAGCCAGTACTAATCAAGGGCCCACCCCTCTTGACCCCAAATAGGGGTTAAGTTCAGGTATAATTTCTCAACCAACTTGTCATATTGAAGACTTTATATTGACCTTGTTTTAGTGTATAAAGTAGTTTAAATTCAGTCAATGTATATATGTGCGATAACTTAGCCATGTATGTGGAATAGTAATAATTATGAAAAATGTTCGTTCTTAAGCATCTTGTAGGAAGACCGATCAAATTGGGCAGATTGGGTGCCTAACACCTTCCCAATTCTGTAACTTGACATTTACCCTAAATCTCTGGACCAGACCAACTGTCGGGCCCTTTTCTCCAGAATTGGGTCCACCCCTAAGTCCTAGGCCCATAATCCTAGGTGGCAACTCCAAACCCTTTTGTATAATTCCGATCCTCGTATTAGACCATCATCAAATCCTCATCTCAAATGATGAACTTTATACTCTTGTGAAATAGGCCTCCATGTATCTTCAAGCGGCGATATGATGGTGCGGGAACGATAAGTAAAGCACACATGACACACCCCTCCCTCATTAAAAACTGAAGGAGAGGAGAGAGGATAGAATTGATGCAGAACCATTTTTCACAAAGAGGGTGGAGGCATCTCTAGCCATTATGCTCACAGTGGCAACTAGATGCTACCTTTAAATGCAAGAACACTTTCCACCACCACATTTGTTGGAAAATATGTTTGGCTAACCCTATGTTTGTAATTGTATTCGCTACCCGCATCATGCATCATGCTTGAAGTGAAATCATTTGGAGAGGGACTCCCTATCATTCCCGCACCCTCAGGGAGGTTAGCGTACGTCATGGAGAGTACTCTGAGAGTAAATGATACCTACTTCCTATACAAGAGTGGAAGGTATTGTCAAACAACGAGGATGTTATATTTGTGCCAGCACCCTCGGGGAGGTCCACGCACTTTATAACATTCTGAGATCGAATGCATCATTAAATAGTGAGGATGTCCGTAATTGTGCTAGCACCCTCAGGAAGGTCCTTGCACTTTATGGAATTCTGAGATCGAATGATAGTTACCCTACATTACACTTTTGTATACAATGACTCACGGTTCCACCACCTTGTGGCCAATTGCTTAACCTCGTTTGTAGTCACGAGTAATGGGCAAGGAATCACCCCCTTGATATCGTACCTATGGATATATCAAAAGGATCATGTACCTTGGATATATAAATCCTGTCAAGGAAGCCTTGTTGGTCCTATTGCATCCACCACATGCTCACGTTATGTAAAAAATAGATGAAGAAGCTAGGAGCGCCACAAGCTAACTATAGAACTTGTTTGTGGTCTTAAAAAAGAATGTTCCTACATTATATTCCCATCATAAGGAATTGCTTTCCTAAGTGGGTTTCGGATAGAAGGTGTCCCTCCTCCTCAGGAAAATACATCACTTAGGGGCAATCCTGTTAGAGTCACGTAAAGTCCCGAGAAGTCCCGAGCAAATCAGGGGGAAGGAAACCTAGTGGGAAAAAGAATAAGAAAAGCATGACTTTATTACATGGAATGTCTTATGGGAATATTCTCGATAAGCCATTTGTATGAATCTCCCGCTTATGACATTGGGTGGACCAGGGGTATTGAACCCTATCCACCCCTATCATTAAGCGAACTAACTTTGGATGGATTGTTGGCTGTTAATCTAGTGAATATTTGAACAAGGGGTTGGGAATTCAAGAATCCTAAAATAAGCCATTTCTGGTTCAGGCACAATTCCACACCTCAAGTATTCTCCACGGTCACTTTGGACTTGTCAGGATAATCAATTGACTCGCCTAACTCTAGTGTTACCTCCATCATCTCCTCGAGACTGTCTATCACTAAGTGATTACAACCTAGTTAGTATGGATCCACACGACTCTGAATCATCCGAACAAGCCTGGGTCCATCCTATGGAGACCTTGCAAACAAAAATGGATGAAGTCAAGAGAGGGATAACTTAGATATTGCATGCACTTCAAAATCCTCCCAGAATTGATCCCAGGAATGAGCCAGCACTGGCTATAGGAGATGTGGATCATAATGGATTTATCGATTATTGTGGGAACTCTTCACGGGTTGACTCAAGAGAACCAGAGCAAGTTAGGCCAATTGGTCGAAGAGGACCTTCACATACTCATCCAAATGGTCAATGAGGGGTCTATTCTAGGGTCCCTCCTCCCAAGGTAGTGATTGAAGATTAGGAAGAGGAGTTTGCCGCACATGTCCAAATGGAGCCTTCAGAGACGGAGAAAGAAAGGAAACTCAAAGAGTAGTTAGAGAAGTTGGAAAACAAGATTCAAGCGGGAAAAAGCTCGGAAGGCCAAGTAGTGGATTCAGAGGAAATGAGTTCCTTCTCCAGGGCAAGAATTTTTGAAAAATTCAAGTGGTAAACTGATAGGTTTGATGGGTCAAGAGACCCTAAGGCTCATCTCAAAGTCTTCCTCAGCATCGCCAAGTTGTGGCAACTTGCAGATAACTAAATGGGGCAAGCCTTTATGCTAACCCTATTGGGACTAGCACTTAGGTGGTTCACATAGTTGGAGTCATCCCAAACTCAGAATTGGGTGACGGTGGTGAAAGCTTTCACCAAATAGTACTCATATAACACCGAAGTGGATGTGAAGGGACGAGAACTTGAGACTTTAAGGCAGTAGCCTAGAGAAGGATTCACTGCCTTCTTGATGAGGTTTAGAGATAAGGCCGCCAAGATGGCAGATTGGCCTTCAGAAGCACAGCAAGTGGAGATGTTGACAGAAAACCTGTCAAAGCTCTATTATGATGTTCTTTATTATCAGTATTTGCAAACTTTTGATGCCTTAATAGCCACTGGAACACATGTGGAGAATAGAATTTTGAGAGAGGCCCAGTATCAAGGGTCATCCTAAGATGGAACCAAGAACACCCAAGTCGGACAGGGAATGGGTCCAGAAACTAATATGGTGAGTGTAGTTTAGCAGTCAGTTTCACCAACCACTTCTTCACATCCCTTCATAATACAAGCAGATGCACCCGCCCAAAAGTCTCCTCGTCTAAGAAGGCAGTTTTTTGATTTGGGAATGCCTATAATGGTCGTATATGAGAAGTTAAAGAAGCAAGGATTGCTAGGGATAGTGCCTTCAAGAGTGATCAGCAACCCTCCTCCAGTTTGATGTAGGGATTATGAATATTATGTCTACCACACTCAAAAGGGGCACAATACTCAAAGATGTTTGGGTTTACAGCTTTGGGTTTACAGCATGCAATTCAGGACTTGACAGACAATGCAACCATTAAGGTCAAGGTCAAGCAGCCTCCCAATGTCAATACCCATCCACTCCCTGATCATGCGAATAATCTGGATAAAGAAACTACAGAGAGTGATCCCACTCAACTCATTGTACCTGGAATTCGGAAGAATCATATGAATGCCTGAGCTTACAGGAAAACCATGAGTCAAAGGGCTAGAATCATAAGGACTCCCAGAAGAAGAGAATCATCACAAAAAGAATAAAAAAATCAGACACCCACGTTTCATCCTTGCTCATCAATAGAAGGGTCCACAGCACCACATTACCAACCCCCACCATACCTTTCACCTTTATCATATTATCAGCCTCCGCCATATCATTAACCTTTCCCCCACCATCAAAGTGGAGGAACCTCTTCATCCTATCACTCCCAATCTTCATATCCTACCTCCCATATCACTTCACCTTCATACCATCCCGCTTCATATCCCTCATCACCCTCATACCAATCCCATTCTCAAGGTTCAGTGTATAACCCAAAGGAAGGATGGATGGATGGGTATGATTGGAAGGATATGGTTGCACTACCAGATTCTCTAAAATGACCTCATCAACAAGGTCAGTGAATGCATTAGGGGAAGACCAAGAAAGTGATCACACTTCTCTAATTCAGCCCATTATATATTCAGAGGATGATCCAGAGGTAATAGAAGAGGTTACAGTTGATCTTCTCATAGCAATAGCCGCATTGGCCATAGGGGAACATGTTAGGAAACACATCTCCCTAATCTACATAGGGGGTGACATAGAGGATGATGAGTCAGTATTGGTCCAACTTTGAGCCATTGATGTCAAGACCAACCCTATGGAAATCTTTCGGTCCATACGCTCTGAATACTACGAGCATTTGGATGCCAAAGAATTTGATGGTCCAAAAGAATCTGATGAAGAACCAAGTGAGGGGGAAATCAATGAAGAAGAGGATGACGATGAAGATGAGGATGAGAATGAAGATGAGAAGGATGGAGATGACTTTGATTCTTAAGAGGATGATGGGTATCCAGACTGGGATGACTACCAAGGGCCTTGGTACGATGATTATGATGATGAGTCAGAATACTACTCACCAGAACATCCGATATGTTTCTCAATCTATGCTATTGGTGGTGATGATTTAATAGCTGATCTAACAGGTGGCATTTACCCTTCCCTCTATATGGGAGGAGATGATTCTACATCAGATTCAAAAAATGATGAAGGATCTAGAGAGCCGACGCAAGTTGATCATGGATGAACCCCAATCCGCATTAGAGATGGAGGAAAAGCTATGTGAAGTGTACGCGAACACATTGAGAATGTAGGAGAAGGTGGAAGAAATTGACAATATGCTGGGTGAAATAACTATCAGTGATTGTTACTACCATGAGTAGTTGGATGATCTGGAGGAAATAGGGCCAGATGACACTTTCACAGAGACAGTAGATGCTGCATTCCAATAGCTTTCCAATGCAATCAAAAAGCTACGAGCCAGGGCTGTGGATATTTGTGGAGGACCTCGACTTTCCACCCCAAGCAGGGAAGGAGAATCAGAAGAAGAAGATGATTCTATGGTAGGAATAATCACCCTAGCAAACAGTGATGATGAAGACTGCTATCCCATAGAGATTATTGTAAAGAAACCTGTCAATGTGATGGAAATTAGAAGTGGAAAAGACAACAAGGGCAGGGCTCTAGTAGTAGAACAGCCAAGGGCTAATGAGGCCGGAACTAGCAGCTTGAAGAAAGAATCAGAGAACCTAGTCTTGGCTTAACTCAAGAAATCCCAAACAAACATCTCAATTTGGGGATTGTTGATGGCATCCCCCACACACTGTGAAACAGTCTTGAAGTCCGTCACTAATGTGTAGGTGCCAATGGAAATAAATCTGGCACATGTTGTACATATAGTAGGGGCAACATATGCGGGGCAATCTTTGATGTTCTCGGATTCAGAGCTTCCTAAAGGGGTCCAGCACAATCGAGCTCTCCATATCACAGTAGAATACCTTGACAAAGTGGTTCCCAAGGTTCTTTTTGACAACGAGTCCACTTTGAATGCGCTACCATTGAGATCGACAAAGAGTATTGGCATTAGCTTGGAAGAAAAGAGGCCAACCACCCAAACCATACGAGGGTATGACAATACCAAAAGGAAGATCCTTGGCATCGTTACCCTTGCTGTAAAGATTAGCCTGACAAAGTTTGACATTGATTTCCAAGTCATTGACATACCAGCATCTTTTAACATGCTGTTGGGAAGGCCCTGGTTGCATCCTGTGAAGATAGTGTCCTCTAGTCTCCACCAAAAACTGAAGTTCATCTATGAAGGAAAGGTGATCACAGTAACTAGAGATCCCCAAGTGGTGACTACCTTGGCCAACATTGAAAATGGAGAAAAACAAGACCAAGAAGTCCAACTAAGTGATTTTGAAATAGACACAACTTGCATAGCCATTGCCAAAGGAGCTCTAAAAGAGGAAATCCTAGCTAACTATGAAGTCATCTGGTGTCTGCCAATGAATCAGATGATGAAGAATATGCAATATTTTCCTGCCATGGGACTAGGAAAATATCATCAAGGAGTTCCAAAGCAGCCTAGTTTGGCAGTGAGAGAAGGAAAGAATGGTCTCGGGTACACTCCTCCGACCACCAAGTGGCAAAAAGTGCTGAGGATAACTAAGAAGATCTCTATCTCTTACTACCCTACTCTTAATCGGTATTTTGTAAAAGAAAGAGAGGATTTCCCCTTTTGTGGAAATGTGGAGCCATGATTTGATGAAACCGCAGCAAAGATACAACTAAGATTTGAAGTGCTTTTTCAAGACAAGTTTGACTGGGTGACTCATGAAATTGAACAATAGAAAATGCTAGTCAATGAAGGTGACCAAGACAGTTGCATCACTGGGATAGTAGAAATTACACTGATTGAGATTGGGTCTTCCTCTGGTGGTCCTACAACATTGATCCAATCAAAGGAGGCACCTAGTCCTCGAGTTCTCATGAGGAGAGAATGGGAAAAGAAGATAAGGCTCACTTGGAGTCTGCCGCTTCCCATTGATTTGAAAGGCTCCATTTGCTCCCTCCTATAAGAGCCAAGAGACCAAGAGCTACATGAGCTTAAGCCTTATCCTTTCAAAGGAAGAAGTGTGCATGCAAAGCAAAGAAGAGCACAGAGAATGATGGTCTGTATGTACTATGCCAGAACCAACTGTAATTGGAAGTCTCGTGAAGGTGGTCAAAGATGTGACCAAGGCACTAGGATGGCATCCCTCAATAGGCTCAAAAATATGGACTTCATAGAAAAGGGATTGAGCAGTCTCCACCAATCTTCACCCCTCAGAAAGTTTGGCTTCTCAGAGCATGAGATTGACCACCTGGTATTCATGAAGAAGCTGGCACCTGTCCAGAGGAACCCTTGTACCACAAAAGAAATAGCAACAACTTTTCCAAAAGGAGAAGAAGGCCCTTTTCTACACCTCCTCATCCATTAGGCCACTAAACCACTTCTGAACTGGACAAGCATTGGAGAAAACTTCAAGTTTGCTCATGCTATTGAGTCAACCAACCTGAATACCCCTGGCAAGAGCATCAAGCTAGTTATCAAGTTTGTAGTCGAGTCTGATGTTTATGATTCTATGTCAACCTCCCCTCTTGAGGAGAGTCTAGAGTCCTCGTATGTCGAGTCTGTTACTCCTTCTCTTATGAATGAAATTTCTGATTTCGTGTACAACTTGCCTCCTTTTTTGATGATGATCTTAATAAATATCAAGAATCAATAAAATAAAGCAAACCAAAGAAAGTCCAACCTATCCGTGAGGATACTCAGGTTATTAATCTAGGAAACGACCAATGCCTTTGAGAGGTAAAAATCAGTAACTACCCTTGATGACGAAGAAGCTGAACAAATGATTAGTCTTCTGAAGGAATTTGCAGAGGTCTTTGCTTGGTCTTATGAGGATATGCCTAGTATTGACCCTAGCATCATGTAGCATCGATTACCGACCTACCCTAGGGCAAAGCTAGTAAAACAGAAGCTCCAAAGAATGCGACCAGAATGGAGTGAGAAGATTAGAGAAGAAGTTGTGAAGCAATAGAATACAGGGTTCCTACAAGTGGTGAAGTACCCCCAATGGTTGGCCAACATTGTACCAGTACCAAAGAAAGATGGCAAGGCATGAATGTGCATGGACTTCAGAGATTTTAACAAAGTAAGCCCCAAAGATGACTTCCCATTACTTCACATTGATGTATTGGTGGATAACATGGTGGGGTATGCTTTGTTATCATTTATAGATGGATTCTTGGGATACAACCAAATAAACATGCACCTAGAAGATCGTGAGAACACTGCCTTCACCACTCCGTGGGGAACCTATTGTTACAAGGTGATGCCTTTTGGACTGAAGAATATTGGGGCCACTTATCAGAGAGCAGCTGGAACACCCTAAATCTCACCTCTTTACATTGGCTGTGATCAAACAAGAGTAACAAATTGGAGAGGCCAACACTAGCTTGGTTAGAAGCAGTGGAATGCCAGGAAGGGAAGAATGACCCAACATGTACTTATGCCTACTGCCAACGGTGTTAGAGGGATCAGTAAGAAAAGTGGGCCAAGAGGTAAATTAATAACCCTGATAAGGTTGGATAATAGAATGACCCTATGTGATACCAAAATGACTAAATAAGAAGACCCGAACAAGTTTGGATACATGTTGTTACAACATGTCATTATAGTTGCTGTGGTTTCAGTAAGGTTTATGTTCATGGGAATTTTAGTCATTTTATATGACAATATCTAAAGATGATTTCTTCTATAAAATGATAGATCATTGAGCTATGAATCCAACGCAACTTGAATCATTTTTGTATAGATTGTCTGAACAAGCCAAGAAGCAGAGGTCAACCGGCTACTACCGGTTTGAACCGGTAACTACCAGTTTAGTTCTATTTTGCAGAATTTGATAGGTCTTTTGATGGCAGAGTGCAACTAGTAACTATTGGATTTCTCTAGGAATTCAATTGGCTAGCTGGATCAATTCCAGATGAACAAGACTTAGTCGACAGAGAGCAAGCGGCAACTGCCGATTCGGTAAAAAGGGTGAAAAAAGTAGATATAAAATATATATTTCAATATTATAAAAGGAGGGGCTATGTAAAGGCTATCACCTCCTCTCTAACCTTTATTTCTCACATTCTATTCACCCTTTAGTAAGAGAAAGAATGGAGAATGAAGAAGAAGAAGAAGAGAGGAGAAGAAGAGAAGGGAAGAGAGAGAAATTGTGGTAGAGATCGATTTGCTCAGGAGATTGCAAGAGGATTCAGCAAAAAGGTAAGAAATCTTACCTAGAGTAACTTCTAATACGAGGGATTTTAGAAATAAAAGGGGGTTTAAACTAATTTGGACTAAAATTTGTGAAAAGAGAGAAAATCTGAAAATTTCAGTAACAACTCAACTACATAGAGTTTAATTTCTCTGAATTTGGTGGATTAAATTGGAAAGGAATGTAATGATTTAGTCAATTGATGTGCACACCAAGACCGATTCCTACAGAGAGTGAAGATTCTCACTGGGTCTCCTAAATTAGGAAAAATCCTATGTGGATGAAGTGAAAATCCATTCAATTTTACTGGTCTAAGGTTTGAGATTCACATGCAATTTAATTGAAGCTTAATTCTCCACATGCAAGGTGAAAATTCATTTTTATTTCACTGTTTGAGGCCCAAGATTCACTTGCAAGGTGGGCATCGATGGTAGATCACATGAATGGTAAGATTAATGATGGATTTCAAACATGCAACCTCAAATTGAGAGTTTATCATGAAAATTGGTTTTATTTTACTATTGCACATAGAATTATATACATGTGAAATGAAATCTGAGATGGGATCGTCATCATTGAAGGCCGATTTGGAACTGGGAAACTGGGTTCATTACTTGAAGCTCTGGAACAGAGAATTAATTTGAAATTGGAAAGAAATCCCATCTCAATTTCACTAATTTGAGGATAGAGAAATATGCAAGAGATATTGAGTATGAATTCCATGCATGCTTATGGAATTAAGAATTTATCATCAATTTTGAAGTTAAATACTAATATCCACTCTAGGTTCATAATTTCATATAAGAAATTGGTCAAACTGGGGGAAATCTATTTCTACTGAATCCTATGTAAGACCCTAAGGATTTAAAATGAAATTTGTTAAATTGGACTTGAAGAGGAATTATGGAGCATATAAGGGAGGTTATAGATGATCCTATTAGGGAGATATTTGGTAGCACTATTAGGGGTAGATAAAAATTTACCTGATTTTAATACATGTGTATAATTGTTGATTTTTAGGAATTCTAGATAGCCGTGAGAGAGATTCCTCAACACCAGGAGAGATTATGGGCCTTGATATTCACTGTGAGTGGGTGCCCTTCTCAACCCCCATTCTTTTGGTGTGTTTATTAATGTTGAACATGCATTACTTATTGTATTTGTGCATTTGCATTGCATTACTTGCTGTATTTGTGCATTTGCATTCATTTTCATCATTTGCATCTACTCGCATATTTGTGGTATGATGGATATGATGGTGGTGGAAATGTGAAAGGAAAGGTAAGTGAGATGGGTCAAGTGCAGGTGCTCATGTGTGCATATATGGTTTGGATGATTTGTCGTGTGCCATGTAGAATTTTGGACTAGGTATCATAACCTCAAGTGCTACACCCCTTGTCCGTATGGGGTTAGGTATGACTAATCCCAATAAAAGTGACTGTCTGATCAGCAGTGCACTGTGAGTGGTACGACGTACTATACCAGTGGTGAATGTCATAGATGTGATTTGTGTGTGAGATAGGATATGACGTACTGTATGCTTGTGGTTATTGATATGGGGTTACCTATTAGGGGTAAGCCACGGGACCGAGGCTCTGACTGGGACTGGTTGGCTCCTGCTTGCGATGTGGCTTGTATTTCTGAGGCCCAATGTACAGGGTAGGGAGTGCCACTTGCGTCGGTAGCACTTATATACCCATAGGAGATGAGACTTAGTAATGGAATAAGAAATCTGAATAGTTAAATAAATGGATTCATGAGCATCATTCTATTGTGTGGCGCATGCATTGCATGTGGATGCATGTGTTTGTTTCTATCCCACCCCCACACTGAGCATCACTATGTGCTCACCCCCCCCCTATTTCTTTATTCCATGAGGAGAGTAATCAGCTACATGTTGATAATTCAGAGCATGATGACGTGGTTATGGATCAGTTGGCTTGTATTCTGGATTTTGATGTTTTCAGCCATGGGCATGACTGCGAATGTGATGATTGTAAAGCAATATTGAGGACTGATGTATTTGATTATCCTTTTGTGTATATATATGAATAGTGGTGAAAATCAATTTTTTTTGATACAGGTTGGAGGGAAAAACAACTGTTAGAAGAGGTTTTGTGTAAATGTTTGTTTTAAAATGGGATTAATGTATATATATATATATATGGATTTCTGTATATGTCATTGTGATTCATTGTATATATGGTATCAAGTATCATACGGAAGCACTGGGTGGATATTATCTATATATGATTTTATATGATCCGTTTGCAAACTCTGATTATGCTTTTAGCATATAAGGTTGTGGTGTTGTGGACTCTCTTGGAGTAGGATCCTGGTTAAACTGGCTGACTGGGTGTAGTGAGGTCTCCAGTGCCAGCGCACCTATGCCATATAAAGGGCAAGGTAGGGTGTGACAATTTGGTTGTATCAGAGCAAACTCTAGGACTAAGTTTGACAGCCCATAGGATCTTAGGATCATCCAATGCAATAGGAAGAAAGAAATAAAAGCTTTAAGATAAAAGCTCAATTATTGTGAATGTATCTGTGTGTGATAGAAACAAGATTAGGATGTGAATGTTTTCTTTTAAGTAGAGAATTTTATATATGACCAATGTTGCATTACTGATCCTTGTTAGAAATATTTGTGTTGAGCATTTGGAATCGATACGTTATGATTTTCAGAAAAATTCCCAATATGCCACCAAAATGAGCTCAACCTAACAAGGATCGGGACACTGGGAAAAGGGTCAGCCTTTACTAGAGCTCACCCTTTGGTGTTTGTGAGTGAAGAAAGGGAAAGTGAGTTGGTATCAGGAACACAAGAATCAGTTCCTGCGATTGCCCTTATAGTAGCATCAATGTCACCTCCTGTACCTCCAGTACTTACAGATCAGGATGTGGCCAATTTGGTAACTAATATGGTCCAAAGTATACAACAAGGACTGTAACAAGCACTGCAGCAGAATATACAACAACAACAATAGCTATAGCAGCAACAAAATAGGGTTATCGAAGAAATGGCCATAGCAATGCGTGCTAGGGGAATACCCATTCCACCCGCACCAGTGGCACCACCTCATGTAAATTCTACAACTTCAGTACCCCAAGTTAACCCAAGAATGCCGGCTGCACCATAGACCATAGGTGGGCAAGCAGCTCAGTTAGTACTAGTTATGGGGGTACAAATTTGGCAACAAGGTTTTGGGAACCCACCAATAGTACAAGTATGGATAGACACAAGCAAGTTGATGGAGAAATTCCAGAAATATAGGCCCCCATACTTCAGTGGTGTGAGTTCTGACCCATTAGCACCATCAAAATGGGTAGAAGGAGTTGAGAAGGCATTGGCGGTGTTGAATTGCAGTGATGAGTAGATGATTATGTGTGCTAGAATGAAGCCTATGCCTGGTGGAAGGCTACCAAACCCATACTGTTAGCCATATATCCACAGCCCACCTGGGATCAGTTTGTGGAAGTGTTCTATAAGAACTACTTCCCTATCAGTGTGAGGGATAGGAAGGAGTCAGAATTCATGGCTTTGACCCATGGACCCAAGTCAGTGTTAGAGTTGAGGCTTAGTACTATTTTGCCCCATAACATATGAAGGATGACAATGCAAAGGCAAAGAAGTTTCAGAAAGGTCTGAGGTCTTGCATTGGAGCTATGCTAGTAGCACATCAGCTCTAGAGTTATACTGATGTGGTTCAGTTTGGAAAGTCTATTAAAGACAAGCAGAGGGAAGGCTACCAAATTCAGGCAGCAAGAAGGGCTAGGATAGGTAATACAGGGAGACAGTTTGGAAGGTTTGGAAGGGGAGCTTCTTCTTCTACCCCTATACCTAGATAGAGAGAGGCTAGTAAAGCTCCTACTCAAACACAGTCAGCACAGTCCCAGCCAACAGTTTATATAGTCCAGCCCCTTGCTATGAGGTGTTATGTGAGCCAGCAGCAAGAACATTTTGTAAGATTCTGTCCTTAGAGGAAACCAAGTGGGCAGAGTGTGGCTTCTTCTTCTTTTGCACCTACCAAGAAGTCACAGGCATCGGAGGAAGTTTTTGCACTGACAGCTGAGGAAGCCGAGGTTTCACTTGGAGTAGTGACAGGTACAAAGCTTGTCTCTAATACACCGGCATATGTATTGTTTGATTCTGGTGTATCTCATTCATTTGTGTCTTACAACTTTGCTCCAAAGTTTGGTGTGAAATCTAAAAAGTTAGCGTATCAGTTGATGATTAGTACACTTACAAGATTAATTGTTGACTTAAAAGACGTGTATGGACCCTATAGTATTCAGATATGTGGGCGAGATATGATAGCCCATTTGATTTGCATGGATATAAAGGACTTTGATGTCATACTAGGAATGGATTGGCTATTAACATATCGAGCTTGTGTGCTCTGTGCTAAGAAAAAGATATTATTCAGACCAATGAATGGAGATGAGTTTATATATCAGGGATTGTAAGGGTAACGGCCGGAGATGGGATATGCATCCCCGTCCTCTTTCCTCTCTCTCTCTCTCTTCACCTTCATGTGAGGAGGAGGGGTTCGAGTCTTGTGTGCTTCTCTTGTGGGCGTCGCACAGCCGTACCGCCCTTGGAGATACGTGGAGGTTTATTTCGCAAGAGTGTAAAAGTCATCATTTGAGATGGGGATTTTGATGATGGTCCAATTTAGGGATCGGGATCATACAAATGGGGTTTGGGGTCACCACCTTAGGTTATGGGCATAGGACCTAGGGGTGGGCCTGATTCTTGAGAAAAGGGCCCAAAATTTGATCTGGTCCAGAGATTTAGGGTAAATGTCAGGTTACAGAGTTAGGAAGGAGTTAAGCACCCAATCTACCCAGTTCAATCGATCTTCTTGCTAGATGCTTGAGAACGAACATTTTCCATAATTATTACTATTCCATATGTATGGCTAAGTTATCACACATATATACATTAATTGAATTCAAACTATTATACACACTAAAAAAAGACTTATTAGATATCTACATTATGATTAAATGAGGAGAGAGATTATACCTGAATTTGACCCTGTTTTGGGTCAAGAGTGGTTGGCCTCTGATTGGTATCGGTTCGGACTGTCTTTCGTGTTCTCCCGGCTCAGGGGAAAATGGTCTTGACCTTTAACTTTCATTCTTCAGAGATTCTAATTGTGATGGTATTTGGATAGAGTTCCAGCTAGGAACGGTCACTTTCGGATTTGGATTTAGATAGAGCTTTGGCTAGGGAAGGCTATTTTTAGCTTTGGATTCGGATAGAGCTTTGGCTAGGGATGGCTACTTCTGGGCTTAGGATGAGGTGGCACTCTGGCAAAGCTTCTACTAGGGATAGGCTAAGGGAGGGCTAGGCTGAGGTGGCACTTTGATAGAGCTTCCACCAGGAATGGCTATTTCTAGAAATATTCTAGGGAGACTCGGACAGGGGTTCGGCTAGGAAAGGCTATCTCTGAAAAGAAATGGGCCACCTAAAAATGAATTGAAGAGCTCCAAAGTCCTAAAGAACACTTTAAAGATCCAAACAGAGTTTCAGATCTTAACAAAGATCTCTTCGTAGACCCGAAGAACCTCAAAAGGGGAGGTTTTTATCTTGAGAATGCTCAAGAACACTCAAGGGAGGTGGCTCAAGAACATACTATTTTTATCTAAAAACTGGATCTAACTAAAAATTTAGATTAAGATCTTCAAGATCCCCAAGAACACTTTGAAGATCTGAATGAGCTTTCGGATCTTGACGAAGATCGCTTTGAAAATTAAAAGAAAATCAAGAGGGAGGAGGGGAGGAAAATTTCACTCTGAAAGGGGATTCTGGTGTGTTGGTGTCTTTTTTTTCTAAGGGAGGGGGTATCTATAGTTTTTTCCATCCAAATAGGATAGGGGGAATCCCTTTATCCAGTGGACAAAAAGGGGAGCTCTTGCCTAAAGTGAAGAGATAGGATTTTTCTCCAATGGGTAAAGGGGGTTGAAGGAAAAAATGGGTGGGGAGGGCTTTTGTCTAGTGGGTAAAAGGGGGTTTTCAAAAAAAATGGGAGGAGAGAGAAATTTTAGCTGGAAAAAGGTGATTTTCAAAAAAAAGGAGAGAGAAACTTTAGTCGAAAAAAGGTGATTTTCAAAAAAGCGAGAGGAGAGAGAGGGTTTAACCAGAAAAGGCCATTTTTAGAAAAGCGGGAGGAGAGAGAAGGTTTAGCTAGAAAAAGGTGATTTTCAAAAAAAGTGGGAGGAGAGAGAAGGTTTAGCCAGAAAAGCAGGAGGAGAGAGAAGATTTAGCCAAAAAAGTTAGTTTACAGAAAAGCGGGAGGAGAGAGAAGGTTTAGTCCAAAAAGGCTATTTTCAAAAAAACAGGAGGAAAGAGAAGGTTTACCCAGAAAAGGCAATTTTTGAAAAATTGGGAGGAGAGAGAAGGTTTAGGCAGAAAAGATAATTTTCAAAAAAACAAGAGGAGAGAGAAGGTTTAGCCGAAAAGGTAGTTTTTGAAAAAGCAGGAGAGAGAAGGTTTACCCGAAAAAGGTAGTTTTTAGAGAAGCAGGAAGAGAGAGAAGGTTTAATCGGAAAGGTAGTTTTTAGAAAAGTGGGAGGAGAGAGAAATTTTAGTTAGGTAGTGCAGGTGATGTCACGAGTGCGCGAATGCATGGGTGTGCGGGCAATATGCACAGCTGGTGCATGCACGCGCTGGTGTGCAGGCAATATGCACAGCCAATGCGTGCACGAGCGGGTGTGCAAGCAATGTGCACGGTGTGCGGGCCACCTGAGCATGGTGTAAGCACAGTGTGCACGGTCATGCAGGCAAGGTGTGTATGGCATACAGCAGGGGCATGCACAACATGTAGTGGGGGTGCTCACATTGTGCGGCGGGGGTGTGCAGCATACGACAAGGGTGTGCAAGGGTGTGTGCATGGATGTGGGGCTGGGCGTATAGCATGGCTGCGTGGATGTGTTGCAGCCTGTGGGCAGTGAGCAAGCATGCGGGCTGGCCTGTTGGAGAGAGTGCGCAACATGCATGCGAATATGGGTTTTTCTGGTGATGATTACGAGAGATCCATCAGTCCGATTTGGCGTATCATATATCGTCGGAATTGTATTTTTAGGCACTATTCATCTGTATGGTCATTTTGACCAGATTCCTTCATAAGCCAAAATTGGACTCCATCTCTCCCACACGGGGATTTCCAGGGTTTTTGGTAGGGGAATGCTTCCGTCAGCATCTCTGTTGATTGGAAGTCAGAAGT